>NC_077227.1:700632166-700664666 GCF_027887165.1 Monodelphis domestica | reverse complement strand
AATGAGGGAAGGAACCGCTGGGCTAAAGCCGGCCCTTGGGAAGTAGGAAGAGGACTAGCACCTTGGATGTACTCTCTATGGCTTGCTATGGCTCTCTGACTGTATCTCTGTGTGTTGTATCTCTGTGTGTCTCCAGTTCTGTCTCTCTCTCTCTCTCTCTGTGTCTCTCTGTCTGTCTGTCTATCTGTCTGTCTGTCTGTCTCTCTCTCTCTCTCTCTCTCTCTCTCTCTCTCTCTCTCTCTCTCTCTGTCTCTCTGTCTCTGTCTCTTTCTCTGTCTGTCTCTCTCTCACTCTCACTCTCACTATCTCTATTTGTTTGTCTCTATTTTTCTCTCTGTCTCTGTCTCTCCTTCACCTCTTCCAGCAAGAGAATGGAAATGTGGATTGTTTTTGCCCCATTTTTTTTTTGACAAAGCACTAACCTAGGTTGCCTTTGGGGGGGAGGGGCTGAGAACGTTTGAAAATCCCTGATGTAAAGAACATGCCAAGATTTGCTGCCAACAGGACCAAGGGAATCCCAGTGATGCCCAGTGATCCTTGACTTAGGTGGAATCAGAGGCTGAAAAGCCATCACTCCTTCACTGTTTTACAGTCATAAACCTACAGAATCTTGCACTTAGAAGGGACCCCCGGGGTGATATGCTTCCACCTGTGCTGGACAGAAATCCCCTTTATCACAGCCCTGACAAGTAGGCAAATGTAGTCTCCTCCTGTGATGATGAAACCTCTCTACTGCCTGAGCCTGTCGACATTTGGGGTGGGAGGGAAAAGGACAGGGAAGCGCCCGCGGGTCTCCGATGGTCCTGGGATTCGAACCACCAAGGGAAATTGTAAGAAATGTTTAAATGAGGGAAGGAACCGCTGGGCTAAAGCCGGCCCTTGGGAAGTAGGAAGAGGACTAGCACCTTGGATGTACTCTCTATGGCTTGCTATGGCTCTCTGACTGTATCTCTGTGTGTTGTATCTCTGTGTGTCTCCAGTTCTGTCTCTCTCTCTCTCTCTCTGTGTCTCTCTGTCTGTCTGTCTGTCTGTCTGTCTGTCTGTCTCTCTCTCTCTCTCTCTCTCTCTCTCTTTCTCTCTCTCTGTCTCTGTCTCTTTCTCTGTCTGTCTCTCTCTCACTCTCACTCTCACTATCTCTATTTGTTTGTCTCTATTTTTCTCTCTCTGTCTCTGTCTCTCCTTCACCTCTTCCAGCAAGAGAATGGAAATGTGGATTGTTTTTGCCCCATTTTTTTTTTGACAAAGCACTAACCTAGGTTGCCTTTGGGGGGGAGGGGCTGAGAACGTTTGAAAATCCCTGATGTAAAGAACATGCCAAGATTTGCTGCCAACAGGACCAAGGGAATCCCAGTGATGCCCAGTGATCCTTGACTTAGGTGGAATCAGAGGCTGAAAAGCCACCACTCCTTCACTGTTTTACAGTCATAAACCTACAGAATCTTGCACTTAGAAGGGACCCCCGGGGTGATATGCTTCCACCTGTGCTGGACAGAAATCCCCTTTATCACAGCCTTGACAAGTAGGCAAATGTAGTCTCCTGTGATGATGAAAACTCTCAACTCCCTGAGCCTGTCTACATTTGGGGTGGGGGGGAAAAGGACCGGGAAGCGCCCGCGGGTCTCCGATGGTCCTGGGATTCGAACCACCAAGGGAAATTGTAAGAAATGTTTAAATGAGGGAAGGAACCGCTGGGCTAAAGCCGGCCCTTGGGAAGTAGGAAGAGGACTAGCACCTTGGACGTGAAGGCTTAAAAAGGAAGCCTGCAAGAAGGCTCCTTAGAACCCAGCATAGCAGAGCTCTTGAGGATGGTAAGAGTCAAAGACAAGAGGGATCTTAGTGACATGGACTAGAAGTGTTACACCCTGAGGGACACTTTCGAACAAGGAATGAGAGAGCTGGAGGGGATCTTGGAATGTGGAAATTCAGTCCTGAAAGAAACCTTCACAATGGGATATTAGAACTGAAGTGAACCTTAGAAATCACTTATAAGGAAAAAAAAAGAACTCATTTAGGCAAACCCCATTTTTCTACAATAACGAAACTAAATCATAGCTAGGAGAAGTACCCCTGGCCGATTTTCCCCAGTTAAGTTTATTGTGACAATGGAACAAGAGTAGATGCTTCCTTCCTCCAGGGAGACATTTCTCTTTGTGAGATGGCTTATGGATGGAAATATAGATTGAATTCAGTGATTTTCCAGGCAGATTGCATATAACACACCTATAATTATGAATTCATATGGCACAGTGGATGGAGTCATTGACTTAGGCTTGGGAAGATATGAGTTCAAATACTGCCACAGACACTTCCTAATTGTAACTCCTGGCACCATCTCCATAAGTGTAAAATACAGGTAACATTAGCATATGATTCCCCAGGCTCTTGTGAGAATCACCTGATTAACATGTGTTGGCCACCTAGCATTTATTAATCACCTGCTCTTTGTCATTCACCAAGCAAAAGGAAGGCAAAAGATTGTTGTTCTTAAAGACCTCATCAAAGATTAAGATGGAAAGAAGACATATAAACAGGATCTATTCTGAGTAAGATGGAGATAATCTCAGAGAAAAAGACCTGGGAAAGGCTTCTTGAAGAAGATGGGATTTCAGTTGTGATGTGAAGGAGTCTGGGAAGCCAGGAGGCAGAGATGAGAGAGCACATTCCAGGCATGGGAGACAACCAGGGAGAATGATTGGAGTCATGAGATAAGTGTGCAAGGAATAGTGAGGAATCCAGTCACTAGATCCCAGAGGTGGAAAGGAAGATCTAAATTTCTTTGCAAATCCAAATCACTACATAAATTTTTTATTGTTACTATATTATATAATATAGTTATATTATATATGCACAACACAATAATATAGTACAGAATATATTATGCTATATTATGTGCATATTATATGTATAATATGATAGTATATACATATCATATTATTGTATCATGTGTCACATATAATACTAATTAATATATTATAATTATATAAAGAGATTACATAACCTCTTCCCCTTGTTTTTAAGATTTATATTAGTCATAAGAAAAATGAATGTACAGTAAGGTTACTCAGACTCCTAGGCTCATGGACATTACCCAGTGCTGGTTCCAATGAACCATACTACTACTGTCACTCTGTAGTAAGAAATCCTATACTCTTTGGCTTCCAAGATTTCTGCCTGTGTTACAATTTTGATTAAAAGCTATTCTGAAGTGGTAAATATAGAGTGCATTTTTCAGTTTACATGCTTTAGAACAAGCCTATAAAGGAAGATCCTTACCAAAAGTCACAAGTGACTAGATTGTGCCTTTGACGGGGATTACTCTTGATTTGCCTGATTGGTAGGAACTAGGAGTTAATGGATGCAAGTTGTCCTGAAATAAGGGGAAAAACAAACAAACAACTTTCTATGGATTGTTTTCAGTCCTTTGCTTTGAAGAGGACCAAAGATATTCGGGGATTATGTCTTGACTTGCTTGTGTGAATTTAAGTGAGACATAGTTATGCAGGTCATCGGCCTCATTCACTCTTCTTTATTTATATTCACATCTAAATCTAGTGGGAGATAAAACTCTGAACGACTGGCCATGGCTGGATGCAGTGGCCTCTGTTGGCATCTTCAACGTTTGACTAAGCTGGATGTTGGAATAAATTGTTCTCACCTGCCCCTTCTTCCTAGTTCAACCCTTCTGGGCAGTCGGTTTTACTTGGGTGTGGCTATTGCGAATGCTACAGTTTTTCGGAAACGGAGAGAGTTGGGTGAGAGGCGGATACCAAAGGTGGATGGGCAGCCCGGAAAACCCATCTCACCCTAAGAGTGCTAGTCCTCTTCCTACTTCCCAAGGGCCGGCTTTAGCCCAGCGGTTCCTTCCCTCACTTAAACATTTCTTACAATTTCCCTTGGTGGTTCGAATCCCAGGACCATCGGAGACCCGCGGGCGCTTCCCGGTCCTTTTCCCTCCCACCCCAAATGTAGACAGGCTCAGGCAGTAGAGAGGTTTTCATCATCACAGGAGGAGACTACATTTGCCTACTTGTCAAGGCTGTGATAAAGGGGATTTCTGTCCAGCACAGGTGGAAGCATATCACCCCGGGGGTCCCTTCTAAGTGCAAGATTCTGTAGGTTTATGACTGTAAAACGGTGAAGGAGTGATGGCTTTTCAGCCTCTGATTCCACCCCAAGTCAAGGATCACTGGGCATCACTGGGATTCCCTTGGTCCTGTTGGCAGCAAGTCTTGACATGTTCTTTACATCGGGGATTTTCAAACGTTCTCAGCCCCTCCCCCCAAAGGCAACCTAGGTTAGTGCTTTGTCAAAAGAAAAAAATGGGGCAAAAACAATCCACATTTCCATTCTCTTGCTGGAAGAGGTGAAGGAGAGACAGAGACAGAGAGAGAAAAATGGAGACAGAGACAAACAAATAGACAGAGAGAGAGAGAGAGAGAGAGAGAGAGAGAGAGAGAGAGAGAGAGAGAGAGAGAGAGAGAGAGAGAGAGACAAAGACAGAGACAGAGACAGAGACAGAGACAGAGACAGAGACAGAGACAGAGAGAACTGGAGACACACAGAGATACAGTCAGAGAACCATAGCAAGCCATAGAGAGTACATCCAAGGTGCTAGTCCTCTTCCTACTTCCCAAGGGCCGGCTTTAGCCCAGCGGTTCCTTCCCTCATTTAAACATTTCTTACAATTTCCCTTGGTGGTTCGAATCCCAGGACCATCGGAGACCCGCGGGCGCTTCCCGGTCCTTTTCCCTCCCACCCCAAATGTAGACAGGCTCAGGCAGTAGAGAGGTTTCATCATCACAGGAGGAGACTACATTTGCCTACTTGTCAAGGCTGTGATAAAGGGGATTTCTGTCCAGCACAGGTGGAAGCATATCACCCCGGGGGTCCCTTCTAAGTGCAAGATTCTGTAGGTTTATGACTGTAAAACGGTGAAGGAGTGATGGTTTTTCAGCCTCTGATTCCACCTAAGTCAAGGATCACTGGGCATCACTGGGATTCCCTTGGTCCTGTTGGCAGCAAGTCTTGGCATGTTCTTTACATCGGGGATTTTCAAACGTTCTCAGCCCCTCCCCCCAAAGGCAACCTAGGTTAGTGCTTTGTCAAAAGAAAAAAATGGGGCAAAAACAATCCACATTTCCATTCTCTTGCTGGAAGAGGTGAAGGAGAGACAGAGACAGAGAGAGAAAAATAGAGACAGAGACAAACAAATAGAGAGACAGAGACAGAGACAGAGACAGAGACAGAGACAGAGACAGAGACAGAGAGACAGACAGAGAGAGAGAGACAGAGACAGAGACAGAGAGGGAGAGAGACAGAGACAGAGACAGAGACAGAGACAGAGAGACAGAGACAGAGACAGAGACAGAGAGAACTGAAGACACACAGAGATACAGTCAGAGAGCCATAGCAAGCCATACAAGTGTTAGTCCTGTCTCTACCTTGCGTGGGACAGCTTTAGCCCAGCGGTTCCTTCCCTCACTTAAACATTTCTTACATTTTCGCTTTGTGGTTCAAATCCCAGGACCCGTCCAACACCCGCGGGTACTTCCCAGTCCTCCCCACCCCCCCAGCAATTAGAGCTACCCCAAATATATAATGGGGGTGAAAGGGATAGTGAGATTTTTATAATCTTGGGAGACTACACTTGACTATTTGGCAGGGCTGCATTAAAGGGGTTTCCTGCTTAAGCACAGGTTGGAGAATGTTACCTTGGGTCTCTTCCAACTCCAAGATTCAATGATTGTATGATTCTAAAACATATTGAAAGACTGATGATTTTGCAGTCATAGAACCTAGTTCAAATCCCAGCGCTGTTAGCCAAGCACTTAGCAAAGCTTAGAGAGGATGTCATGTAATCTCTATTATAACCACTAGAGGGAGACAGCGCCTAGGAGACCATCTGCTACTAGGCTAAAAAATTAGTAACCAGGGGATCTCGGGATCACAGTTTACAATGGATCTTCACTCATCAAATTAGCAGAGGAAAACACCGATGCCCATAAAGTTTCATCAGATATTTGATCATCTGTAGTACTGAGATTTGAACCTGGGTCTATGACTGCAAAACCAGCTCTCTTTCACTATTGGATCAGTACTAGTTGATAAAGTGTTTGATTAGGTTAGGTTGGATTAATTGAGTAGTACTAATTGATAAAGGAAATCAAAATAGTATATTATTTGTTACCATCTTCATATTTCTACCATTGGTATTTTTTTTTAATTCCCTATAATCTTTAGGATATCATGAGGAGAAGGGGACGCAGTGCAAGATGAATTAGTTCCCCAGATATAATGACCTAAGAAAAAAGGAATGGGAATGAATCAACAAAGAAATCCAATATGGCCTTAGACAAAGAATAGCTGAAATAGTTTTATGAAGTTCTTGTATTGAAATGTATTCATTTCAGTGTAAATAATTGTTGAGCGAGTTTAGTTGCTTGTGTTCATGTCACTGTTGTTTTTGTAATCAATTTCTTAGCTCCTGTCCTAATGATGCTGATCGCAACTCATCCATGTCAGCCTAATCTGTGAGACTCCTGTCAATGTCTTCCCATATATTCATCAGAAGAGGTTCACCCAAAGTGCTGAACGGCCTCCTCCCTTTCTCTTGATATCGTAAGGATGGGAGTGAAAAATTCAGACTGTGCAACAGTCAGTCATCCCTTGTATTGGCATAATGACCAGAACATCTTCTCTTTCCTGAAGAATCTTTGACTCTTGTTCTCTGAGATCCCTAGTTATATGGTGTATCTCCCAACCACCACAGGCTTCTCCATTTTCCTTTCCATGATAACTTATTTTCAATTTTTAGATACAGTTGTCAACATGCACTTACCATGAGCCTGATACCTAAATGCTAGGAATACAAATACAGGGGGTTAGAGGTACGGAGGTCCCACAATCTGGAAAATCTGTGTACATTTTTTTGGTTTTTGCATTCTTCTCACAAACTTTAACTTTAAAAAAATAAACTGTATATATTTATGGTGTTAAAAGAGAAAATATGTTCATTTGCAATACTATACATATATTTTCTGCATTGCTGAGTTTCTAAACTTTTTCTGTGTCATCTGCTGACCTTCATGTGTCCTCTGCAACATCCATAAAACTCTCAAAAATATTGTTGGGAAAAAATATTTTTGGCCAACCAAAGATGTCTCCAACTTATTCCTCCAAATCCACAACACGATTGATTGACCACAAGAATCTGCCTACATACAGGCATTTGGTTTTTGTTTGGGGTCATAATGCAAGCAAAGATATTTATCATGAAATAATTAAGATGATAAAGAAAAACCTGTAAAGATGCACTGATAATGAAATCGACTCCTCCTTTCTCAGGACTGGAGCTTTGGATATATTTTCTCCTCCATAATGTGGTTCTTGGAGGGATAATTAGACTGACTTCAGTTAAAAACATTGAAAGAAACACTACTCTTCATCCTTAAAAATATTTAATTTTTTATGCCAACCAATGACATATGGAAACTGAAATAGGGGAAGTCACTATGTGGGAAGGGATAGTTGTACCATCAAAAAGAAAGACAGCCTCTCCCTTCAAGGAACTTACATTCTAATGAGAGAAGAGATTAAAAAGGAGCTGAAAACTTGGGGGCAGACAGAGTTTGGTAGAGAAAATTCACTGAAGAGTCAGGAGTACAGCCCAGAGAAGAATGAAGACAGGGCTGGCCTATGCTTCCTTCTTAAAATGGAGATTCTGGGAGGAGGAAACCAATCAGAGGGAGATAGTAATAAAGAATCTTTCCCAAATGAAAAGTAGTCCAAGGGTGGAGAGAACTTCCAGGGTAAAGAGATTTCTACTCATGAAATAAAGTGCTGTGGAGAGTCAGGAGTGTAACCTGGGGAGAATTATATTCCATGACACAATGACATACAGATAGCAACACTGATAGAATATAAAATAGATGGGTCGTTTCTTTAATGGGACATCTGACCTATTTAAACAACTCATTAAAAAAATTTAAATGCTGCTTGACTACAGGGGTGGAGGGGATATGACTGAGGAGAGACTCTAAAATGAACACTCTAATGCAAATACCAACAACATGGAAATGGGTTCGAGTCAAGAACACATGTGACACCCATGGAATAATTCGTCCGCTATGGAAGAGGTGGTGGGAGGGGTGGGGGAGGAAAAGAAAATGATTTTTGTTTCCAATGAACAATGTTTGGAAATGACCAAATATAATAATGTTTATTAAAAAAATAAATAAATGAAAAATTTTAATGGGAAATAGACAACAGAAGGCTCTAATTTTTAAAAAGTCTTTATTTTTAATATAGAACTCATTATCTTTCTTCCCAAATTTCCATATTACAGGCAAAGGTACCACCATCTTCTTGGTCACCTGGCTCACAAGCACAACTCTTCTTTCCATCCCATATATCCAATCTCTTGCTGAACCTTATCATTTCTGCCTTCACGTCTCTTGTATGCATACCTGCTCTTCACTTACATAGCCACTACGGTCATTTAGATCCTTATCACCTCTTACCTGGACTATTGCAACAGCCTTTTTGCTGATCTCCCAGGCTCTCATCTTTCGCCATTTAAGTCATTCCTCCATTCACCTGCCAAGATGACTTTTCTAAGATGCCACTTTCCTACTCAGTAAGCATCAGTGGCTGTTCCATGTTATCCCCAGAATCAAACTTTGCTTAGTCCTTTGCTTAGTATTCAAAGCCCTTCACAAACTTCAGCCCTTTACTCTTCTCCTCAAATTCTACTACTCTGACCTACTCACTGTCCCTAACACATACCACTCCATCTCCCGTCTGTGCCACTTTGCTGATTTTCCCTTATGCTTAGAAGTCTACTCCTTTGCATTGCTTTAGTTTCCCCGGCTTCCTTCAAGATTCAGTTCAAATCTTACCTTTTCAAAGCAGTCTTTCCCAGTCCCACCAGCTGCTAGTTAGCCTTCTCTTTTGTAATTACCTTCCATTTATTATTATTATTATTATTATTATGTCTTTTATGTACCTAGTTTTTTACATGAGCTGTACATTTCCATCCCAAATGTTCATATGGGCTATTTGAGTCTGGCTTGCGGTAGAGTTTTCTGAGCTCATATTTGTCTAATTAGCCACAGAACACTGACTCCTATGTAGTGATGTCATCTTGGTCCTCTTCAAGGACAATAACCCAAGCCAGTTATTTACATATTATCTTCCTCAGTAAAAGGCAAAGATTCCTCTTGAAGGCAGAGATTGTTTTTGCCTTTTAGTTATTTTTGGGGGGGTTCTTTGGGCACAAAGAAAGTTCTTTAGCAGCTCTCTTTGTGGCGAAAAAGAACTAGAAATTGAGGGGATGCCCACCCATTGGGAGAATGGCTGAACAAGTTGCAGCATGGTTGTGATGAAATACTACTGCCCTAGAAGAAATGCCAATCTGATTAAATTTTTTAAAACTTGAGGAAGGGCAGTGAGGTGGCTCAGTGGAGAGGGAGCCAGACTTAGAGAGGTAAAGGTCCTGGGTTCAAAACTAGCCTCAGACATCTCTTAGCTAGATGACCCTGAACAAGTTACTTAACCCAAGTTACCCATCCTTTTCTGATCTTTTGCCTTCGAGCCTATGTTTAGCATTGATTTTGAGACAGAAGATAAGGGTTTGTTTTGGTAATGGTTTAAAAATATAGAAAGACCTACATGAAGTTATGAAGATTGAAACTAGCAAAATCAAGCAATAGAATTACTGTTTGAAGAATGACTTGGGTATGTCCACCTCCAGAGAAGGAAGTGACAAAGAGAAGCAAGTAAGACTTAGTTGATATATATACACACATGAAATGTTTTCATCAAATGATGTCTTCTCTAGTGTGAGGTGGGGAAGGAGGGAGATGCCTGGGAATTTTAATGTAACAAACAAATGTTTTATTTTAATAAGAAAATAAAGTGATGAATTAAAAAAATAAATACTTTTTAAAAACTTACTTTTTGTCTTAATAATAATTCTAAAACAGAAGGTCGAGGGCTAGACTAACTTGCCTAGGGTCACAGCAAGAAGTGTCTAAGGTCAGATTTGAACTCTGGACCTTCAACTCCAGGCCTGGTACTTTATCTACTGTGCTACCTAGTCACTCTAGACTTTTTCTCTCATGTTTCTGGGTACCTGCCTTTCTTCCCCTTTCCCCTTTTTAATTTACTTTTCTATTTCATCTTCCTCTATTAGAGCATAAGATCCTTGAGAGCAGGGACTTTATTTTTGCTTGTATTTGTATTCCTCAAACTTAACTCAGTGCCTAGAATTTTATAAATGTTTGTTGATTTGTATGTAGAAGGTGTAAAATATGTATTTATAAATGAAATAAAGCAGCCAAGCATATACCAACCAAATGACAAAAATTTATTAAGCACCTACCATATTATATGCCAGGTATCTTGCTGGGTTTTGAAGATACAAAAGACTCATTTATTAATATACTTGCAACATAATATAGATAATATAGTCTATATTTTTATTATAGAAACATGAGTTATTCTTTGGGTGATGAAATATGGCAAGGTGTCATGGATCACAGATGCAGATGACCCCAAGGTAAATGAGAAAAACATGGCAGACATAAGAGGATTTGTGCATAAAATGTGGCATAAAATATACCACTTTTGATAATCAGTAAAAAATGAAGGTGGGCTAGGATGCTCAAAAGAATCCCTCCTCTAAGGCCAATGAGATGTTACAAGTTATAGAGTATGACCTCTGGCTTGGTTGGTTCTTCTATGGAGGATTTCTGGGAGGTCAAGGACCATAGTCCAGGATGGCAAGCTTTCCAACTGGAAGAGATGAGGTGGTGGATCCATAGAATTATAGAAATAATAAAGTCATTAAATAATCAAAGAACTCAGGGAACTCCTCTATATCAGTGGTTCCCATTTAGGAATTCATGAACCTTTTGGTTATTCCAGTGTTTAGTGCAGTGCCTGGCACATGTTGTTGTTCAGTTATTTTCATTCATGTCCAACTCTGGATGACCCCATTTGAGGTTTCTTGGCAAAGATACTAGAATGGTTTGCTATTTCCTTCTCCAGCTCTTTTGATAGTTGAGGAAAATGAGGCCAACAGACTTAAGTAATTTGCCCAGTGTCACCTGGCCAATAAGTACGTGAGGCCAGATTGAAACTCAAGACTTCCTGACTTCAGGCCCAATACTCTATACACTCGGCTGCCAAGCTACCCTAGCTAACATATAGTAGATGTTTAATTGATTGATTCCAGATAATAATCCAAGAGGTTCATATTAAAATTTTAAAATTTCATCTTACATAGCAAAAAATTTCCTAACTATACTACAAATTTATTTTTTCCTTAAGACAATGAAACATACGTGTTTGAAGGCTTGTTTCTTTGGAATTTGGATCTTTAGGGAGCACAATTAATTATTATAAACTCAAGGAATACAACTGAAAGAAAATTTTGTGTAACATATTTAATTACCCTACAGGTCACAACGTATTTTCTGTTGTTGTTGAAAAGAATCTATAAAAAAGAAAAAAAAACAGTAGAAACGACTTCCTCTCACAGAGAATATACAGAAATCCCAAGACAAATACCCTACCATAAAAGCCTAGAAATGCTGGGAGGAGCACCAGCAGAAGGAGTTTTGACTCTTCTGAGACTATATTTGAGTATCTGAATATCAAAGCAAACTCTGGAAGAAGTAGATCCCAGGAGCCCTTAGGGCAAAAGCTGTCCCAGCACAGAGCCAGCCATATTCTAGTCTAGTCCACAACAATCTTTGCTCCATAACATTCCTGACACAGTTAGCTAGGTAGAGCAGTAGGGAGGATTCTGGACCTAATGCTAGAAAGACCTGAGTTCTAATCCTACCTCTGATTTACTAACTTTGTTATTTGGGGCAAGTCATTTAAATGCTACTTGCCTTGGTTTCCTTTCTGTAAAATGGAGACAATTGCATCACAGGGTTGTTGTGAAAATCAAATAATTTTTTCAAAATATTTGCAAAGCATTTAGCAGATCTTAAGGTACTAAATAATATATCCATATATACATGCATATGTGCTGCAAGGGGTTTCAGCTTCCCAAAGGGGATGGGATCTTGGAGGTGGGACAGTGTTGGCAGAATGATGAATGTGGCACAACTTTTGTATTCAACCTGCAGCACAGGTTTCACAGGAAAAGCTGCTCTGCCTTGGCTGAGGCTTGGCTTTATTTTATACTTTCATGGTCACATATCTACTTGGCACATAGTTTCATTTTCAACATACATGTTTCCATAGATCCTAACAATAGACATGAAGTCTAAGGAGATAGTCAACAAAAACACCGTTGCTAAGTGTGGAATCAAAGGGTAGAATCAACATGACCCAGATTTAGGTTGGGGAATTCTGAAAACAGATTTGCCAGAAGTTTTAAGCCTAGAAAAGAGAGTCCTATCTAAGTGGGTACATAAGAATCCTTAGGTTTAATTTTGTGAGAGAGATCTCCTGGTGATATTCTGAGGGAATAGTGGGACATCTGTATTAACCCTGCAAGCATGTTGCTCTTATCTATTTTTCCTGGGGCTAAGTAAGAATAATAATCATAACAATTCTAATAATAAAGGGATGTTAATAAGGTAAGTCACTCAGGAAGGTTGAATGGGTGTCTCATCTTTCCTGGGGGCTGCTTTGCAGTCTCCAGTTTCCACGTGTGACTGTGTCAAGCAGTGTGGTCTTTGATGACTCTTGGCACATATGTACAGAAAATGCCCACCACCTAGTTGTGCCTATTTGCAAGACTGTAGGTCCAACTGAGATAGGAACTCAATTGACATGCCTCAGATCCATTGATGAATGAACAGAATGTCTACTCCAAGCATGTGAAGACTTGTGTTGGCCAAATGGGCAGATGAGAACCAATTGTTCCAATGGCCATAATTACAGCTAAAGCAGGCTCTATGGAGAAATCAGAGTTTGGTCACATGGTGAAGTTGCCACAGTCATCCACTCCATACCAGGGCCATTTTCAATCATCCTGACTTGTGTCTTACAACCAAACCTCAATGACTCTGGAAGAGAACCTGAGACTGAGGACTTTGAGTAATTGTCACTCCCTTAAATCCAATTTGCCAGTGATAGAATGTTTCCTCTTTGAAAACAAAGGATGATCAATATGAAAGATGACCAAGTAAAGGAAAGTGATAAACTGGAAAGGATGTGGCAACATTGGGACACTAATGCATTGCTGGTGGATTTGGGAACTGATTAAACCATTCTAGGGGGGCAATTTGGAACTTTGTTCAAAGGGTTATAAAATAATGCATACCCTTGGATCTAGTAATCCCACTCACTACTAGGTCTATGTCACAAAGAGATTTTTTTTTAAAAAAGGGAAGGTGATAAAAATCTACATGTACAAAAACATTTATAGCAGTTTTTTTAGTGGTGAAAAAGAATTGGAAATTGATGGGGTGTCCATTGATTGGGAGATGACTGAACAAATTATGGTATATGATGGTGATAGAATACTATGTGCTGTAAGAAATGATAAACAGGATAATTTCAGAAAGAACATGAGTACTATATGAATTGATGCAGAGTGAAATAAGCAGGATCAGAAGAACATCGTATACAGTAACAGCAATATTTTATGATGATTAACTGTGAAAGACTTGGCTATTCTCAACAATACAACAATCCAGGACAATTCTGAGGGACTTATGATAAAGAATGCTCTCCACCTCCAGAGAAAGAACTGTTGGAGTCAGATACAGATCAAAACATGTGATTTTTTTGCTTTAGTTTATTTTGTTTTTATTTGTGGGTTTTGGTTTTATATGAATATTCTCTTATAAAAATGTACAATGTGTAAATAAGTATTTTATGAGAATACATGTATAACCCAGATCAAATTGTTAATCAATTCCAGGGAGGAAGCGGGAAACAATTTTGATCATATAACTTCAGAAAATGTATGTGGGAAATTATTACATGTTGGTAAAGTAAAATAAACAAAGGATCAACAGCAATAAGAAGAATATGCAAGATAATAAGTACCATTTATGCAGGATGTTTTTGAAGAATTTATATTTTGCAAAGCACTTTACTTGTAAGATTTCATTTGAGCTTTGCAGCAGTCCTGGGTATTCTCATCCCTGTTTTACAGATGGGGAAACTGAGGCTTAAAGCTTAAACAACTTGCCCATCACATAGCTAATAAAATTGAACTCAAATCTTTCTGAGTTTCAGTCTAGCTTTTTATCCATTAGACCACACTAAGGATTGCTATCTCTGAATAGAGTTGAAAGTTTTTATCTATAGGGCACCTCTGAAGATTGCAATCCATACTACCTCTGCCACTCACATCAAAGAAATCAAATGGATGCTAAATGCTGGCTGGGGTAACTCCTGTGTTCTCAATTACAGAAATCAAAGGAGTTCCAGTATAGTACGTAGTAGATATTACTCTATACAAAGCAACTGAGCAAAGCATAGACATTAGATGTTGATAGAGCCTCAGAGATCATCAATTCCAACCCCTTCATTTTAAGATAAAGAAACCAAGGATCACTGAGAGGAAATGACTTCTCCAAAGTGACATAGACACTAAACAGTAATCATCAGAGGTTGACTAGATATAGGACCAAATGAATCCAGTGTCTTGAAAGACAGCAGCCTCCAAAGATTCTTGACGTGGCATTGTGGGGTGGCATTAGGTGACTCATTGGATAGAGAGCTAAATCTGGCCTCAGATACTTCCTAGCTGTGTGACCATGGCCAAGTTATTGAACTTCCATTGCCTAGCCCTTACCACTCCTGGGCCTTGGAACCAATGCACAATATTGATTCTAAAACAGAAGGTAAGAGCTTAAAAAAAAAAAAAAACAGTTGCCTTGGAAAAGGGAATTGTGTGAGCACTGAGAAGCTTTGCCACAGTGTAATTAAGGAAGTAAAAAAAAGGTGAGAAACCACAATGTTGTTTCTATACTCATATTTATAGGAAAACAACTTGTTTCTATTTTCTCAGAAGAACATGGAAAATTCCTGTTTCTCATGACTTTGAAGCAGCCAAGCAACCAATCAATCAATAAACATTTATTGAGCACAGAGGATTAAAAAAAAAAGCAACAGATACTCCCTGCCCTCAAGGAGCTTACAATCTAATCAGGGAAACAACAAGGCAAAGAAACATAGTTATAAAAAAGTTATAGAAGAAAGGCAATATACATAATAAAGTGAAGGTATTAGAACTGCGAGAGGCTGGGGAAGGTGTCAGAGAAGAAGAGAACATAAAGAATGGCTTTCTAGATATTGTCCTCATAAAAAAAATCCTATATACTCACACCCAACCTGTCCCTCACCAAATGTAGATCCAACTGACAGGCCTCAAACTCTATGGAGATGGGAGATGTCTGCCTCAGCCCTGTGAAGACTTCCCTTGGCTGAATGGTCAGATGAGAACAATTTGTTCCTTTGCAAAGGCCAGGCCATTGCCATTAATCATATGTCCCATGGCTGGTGATCAGAGGAGTCAACAGGAGCAAGAACAAGGGTTTGAATCAATTAAGAGATGTTCTTGGCCCTCCTCTTGTCCTTGCCTTGCTATATGGCTTAGAACCAGCCAGTTCTTCACTCTCAATCTCAGTTTTCCCCTCTATTAAATAAGGGATTATATTAAATGATCTATAAGGATCCATTCAGTTTTGACATTCAAGGAATCTATTCAATGTTTTTTTTTTTTTATTTCATGGACTGGAATCCATGGATAGATTTTGAAAAGTATCATAATTTCCCCATGAATTGAAAAGGGGGGAAATGAATTACTTTTTAAATTTCACCAATTTATAGTTTCCTTTGTAACACTATGCCTTTGATTTTGTGCATTTAAAAGCATAATGATAGCAATGGATCCATAGAATTCCCCAGACTGTTGCTTTAGCAGTCTGTGATGCACATAAAAAAAAAAAAAAGATTAAGAACTATCTAAGTAAAATAAAAGAAAAAAAACCTACCTATAGCCATAGATTACAGGATCAAAAATTAATCCAAAACCCATTGTCATAATAGCTGAAAGTCCAAAGAAAAATGTGGTTGTCAAAGTCAACTCAACAAGCTTTTATTACACCTACTATGTGCCAGGCACTGTGTGAAATGCTGAGGGTACCAAGAAAAATCGAAGAGAGCCCCTGTCCTAAAGATGTTCGCAATTCACTTCATACCACAATCTCATTTTAAAAAAGGAGAAATCGAGAATTGAGACCCAGAAAGGGAAACGATTTCACTAACCCTTAGTTTCTTTATCTGTAAACGTTACAGAGCAAGTAAGTGATAGGTTACAAATTTAAACACAGAGCTCTTTCAGAACAGCCATAATTTTGACCATTCAACAAGCCATTAGAAGTAGCTAGTGGTTCAGTGGAGAGAGCACTGGGTTTGAAGTCAGGAAGCCTTGAATTCAAACTAATTCCAGGTACTTACTAGCTATGTAACCTTGAGCAAGTCACTTCACCTCAGTTTCCTCAACTGTAAAATGGGGATAATAATAGCCTCTACTTCACAAGATTGTTTTGAGGATCAAATGAGTAAATATTTGTAAAAAGCACTTAGCACAATGCCTGACACATAGTAAGTATCATATAAATTCCCTTCTCTGGGTGGAAGCTTAATGCTCAGTCTTTGAGTGGTCCAGCCAATTAATTAGCAAGAGGTTGTCACAAAGTGAATGCATGAATTCATTTATGGAAAATCCTTTGTAAGATTAAAGTAATTCTGAAATACCACTCTCACCCGTCAAATGGAAAATTATACATGTCGGAAGGACTGTGGGAAAAGTCCCATTTACGCACTATTTGTGGACCTGTGAATGGGCACAATCATTCTGGAAATAATTTGGAATTATACAAAAAAGTTACTAAATAGTTGAATATCCTTTGACATAATTCCTCCACTGTCTAGCTCTTCACCCAAAACAGATCAAAGAAAGAGGAAAAGGTCCTCTATATACAAAAAGATTTATAATGATTCTTTTGCAGTGAGAAAAAAAACAACAACTGCAAACTAAGAGGATGCCTAACAACTGAGGAACTGCTTAATAAATTGCAGTCCACAAGTATGATAGGATGTTATTGTGTTATAAGAAGTGAGGAAAGATTTTTTCAAAGAGAAGTAGAAAGACTTCTATGAACTAATGTAGTGAAATGAACAAAACCAGAAAAACAATATACGCAATTTCATCAATGAGATGAAAATGAACAATTCTGAGGATTTTTATAAACTGATAAAAAATGAAATGAACAGAACCAGGAGAACAATCTCTATAGTGACAACACTTTAAAGCTAATAACTAAACATTTGTATATCATTTACTATGTTCCAGGCATTGTGCTATGAGCTTTACAAATATTACCTCATTTCATCCTCACCACAACCCTGAGGAATAGGTGCTATCATCATCTCTATTCTACAGATAAAGAAACTGAGGCAAATAAGGGTTAAGTGATTTACTCGGGGTTACACAGCTGGTGAAAGTATCTAAGGCTAGATTTAAACTCAGACCTTCCTGATTGTAAATTCAGTGCTCTACCTACCTGCAGCCACTGTACCATCTCCCTCTCTACAAATAACTTTGAAAGCTCTAAGAACTATGATCACTTATAATAGCCATCCATGATTTCAAAGGATTGATAATAATATATGTTTATTGAGCATGCTTTGTCACCATTACCAAGAGATGACTGACATAGAGTATATGATAAGGCATGTATATACATGTGCATGTGAATATATATATATATATATATATATACATATATATACATATTTCTATACTTTCATTGAAGGAATTTGTTTTTCTTGATTGTGGATATTTGTTGTGAGGAATCTATTTTTCTTCTCTTTTTTCAATGGAATGAGGGTGGGAGGAAAAACAAGTAGATTTCTATTAATTAAAAAAGGAGAGAGAAGGGGAAAGCTGGGTGGCTCAGTGGCTTGAGAGCCAGGCCCAGAGATGGGAGGTCCTGGATTCAAATCTGGCCTCAGACACTTCCTAGCAGTGTGACCCTGGGCAAGTCACTTGACCCCCATTGCCTAGCCCTTACCACTATTCTGCCTTGGAACCAATACACAGTATTGATTACAAGACAGAAGGTAAGAGCTTAAAAAAAATAGAGAGAGAGAGAGGTGGGATGGGTGCCACCTATGTGGAATATTGCAGGTAAGGTCAATGTCTTATTCATTTTACTTATTTTACTTTGCACAAAAGAATTCTCACAGTGTGGAGGTAATCTGTAAATGTAATGTAAAAACAAAAACACAAATCATTAAAAAAAGAAAATCAACAATCCAGAAAAAAAAAAGCTTACTATGTACCATACACTATGTTAAGTACTAAAAATGTAAAAATAAAGTGAGACAGTACTTGGCCTCAAGAAGTTTACATTATGATAGGGAAAGTAATACAAATAGAAGCTGCAGGTCAGATGGAAAGGCTCAATGGTTCTTATATTATATATCATGTTATATGCTGAATATATTATAAGCCTATATTACAGACTGTACAGCAGCAAAGAAGACAATAATGCATTTATTTTCTTTAATGTCATTTCTACAAACAGAATCTAATCAATTTCTTTTGTTGGATCATTTGGTGGTGCCAAGAACTTTGTTGGTGAGAACTTTCTTTTCCTCATTTTTAGTTGCTGTGGCTTCTGAAAAGATTGGGGTCATGGCACCTGCAGAGGAAGCTGCCAGGTTGTATACCCACAAAGGTTGCTCCCATGGATGATGGATGACCATGTAGATAAGGCTAAAAGTAGGGCTAGTGGTGTGGGGATGGGGATGGAGAAGAGTACCATTGCCCCTAGGGCTCTTGGATTTAACCATCCGTTGGTGGAAAGTTGTTCTACAACAGGTGTTGGTGGTAGAAAAAATGGTAGATCCTTTCTCCACAATCATGTTCTCCTCAATCATGGCCACAAGCATGAGATGGACATAGAGCCACTATAACTCACACTCTAGATTGTCTTTTCCAGCTTCTAAAGAGAGGTGGAAATCAAGGAGGTTTGATCCACTTAGGACATCCTGTCTCTCTATTAGGATGTCTTGTTGTTTCAATGAAGTTGACTTGTACTTCCCACCCTTATATGTGGTTGTGTTTCTTACCCAAGTTGTCCTCCTACTCCATGTACCCAGAGTTCATAGTTATCCTTCAATACTTAGAAATACTGGAAATCCCTTTCATTTAAAATATCAAAATAACTTGATAAAGGAAAGGAAAAAGGGGAGACATTTCAGACCAATGATAATAGTAATGGTTTCAGTTCTCCACTTCATTTTGCATGTGCAAAAAAGTGTCACAAAAAGTTACTGTGAAAAGTTATTTAAGAAAATCTTAGCAGCAGCATCATAAGACTCAGGTCCAGAGGAAGCCTTGGAGGTAACCTAATCCAACCCCTCCATTGTATAGAGGAGAAAAATTATTTATTATTTTTAAACTCTTCCCTTCTATCTTAGAATCAATACAAAGTATCAGTTCTAAGGTCAAAGATCTGTAAGAGGTAGGCAGTTGGACAAGTGACTTGTCCAGGATCATATAACTATGAAAGAGAATTCTTTACTTTATTGGCTATCTTGAGTTAACACTAACTTAAGTACCCTTACTTAGTACCTCACTAGACTGAAGACAGGATTAACTCTCCTTTGTCTACCTTCTGATTGAACCAACAAAAAGCTTGAACTAGATGGAGGAATTCTCAAGTCACTTACTAAAATGGGTGACAACTCCAGAAACTTGTGAGGATGAGAGGTATGAATTCCAAACTTGTGAATCCTATGATCAGAGTTGACACTTTCAGGGGACTTTTATAAGAATCGACACTTTCAGAACCATAAAAGCAAGCCCCAAACTCCCTCAGAGAAGATCATCTTTGAGAAGATAGTCTGAAAAGAGTGTCTTCTGGAGATAGTCTTCAAAGGAGCTTTTCTGATAACTTTGGCTTGGATCTGGGGCTTAGAGCTTGGCTTCAACTTGGACTCTGACTCTTGGACTACTTCATGCAGTGAGTGAAAGGTTGACTACTTTCCTACTTTCTGGAAAGACTAGCTTCCATATTGGAGGAGGCTGCATGATTACTCACTACTGGACTTCCTGGTTGAGAGCTAATTAATCTCTGCCTGGATTAAGATAAATAACCTCTGTAACCTTTTCACATTTCTCTACTTTATTGTTTCCTCTCCATTTAGTGAATATTTGTAAATAAATTTCTGACTCGGGTATATAATAAATATTGGTGACCACATAATTTCATAAAATTATTATCCAACTATTAAATTTAATCCTTACAATAGCTAGAAAGTATCTGATCCAAATTTGAATCCGGACCTTCCATCTCTGGGTCTAGCTCTTTATCCACGGAACCACCTACCTGCCCTTGAGGAAACAGTGCATTAAATATTGTGTATCAATTACCTTGGCACCTCACTATAGATTAAGTATATAATTTTCTACACAGAAAAATACTGTCAGTCATGGATACCATCCAAGAAAATCTAGTTGCTAAAGTACCCTCTCCCCAAGGGGAAAAAAATCATTCTTAGGGCTTTAGTGTAGGCAGGAAGGACAATATAGCAAAAATTCTTAGCCCTGATTCAAAAGAACCAGTGGTTATTGGCCCCCTATATTATTTCCACTTCCTTTTCTTGCTTCTCAGTGGTACTTCGTCCCAAATGGTCATGGTATTGTTTTTGCTATACATATAACCACTTAGCTACTGATATTCCCTCAAAAGAAGGGCCTGCTTGATTCGTAGCATAACTAGTTGCTTTTCCAGACCAAACCACAAAAGCACATTTAACTCATGATATTGCTGGCCATACCACTAGGCTGGCCCACAAAATTGTCCCATAATATCTCTGGAGAACCTAACTTCCATGTATGAGTACATATTTCTAAGGAAAAAAAATTTCAAATAATCCATGGGTGAGTGCCCCAAGTTTGGTTTTACAGAGACCAGATTCAATCTAGGGATGTCCCAGAAATGTCACATAATTCTTTGGTTCATTTTGCCACCATCAATAATTCCTCTAGTAGCCTCAGACTATGTTTAGGTCTCCACAGGTGTAGGTAAAAGAGTCTCTAATTCCTATAAAAAATATTCAAGGTAACAATATGTGCCAAGTATGAAATATTCTTTATTTCACCTCACAGTAAATATAAAATTATACAAAGGAAACTTGGTAGCTTAAAAACAATTAATATAATTTTCCTGCTCCTTTCTAGTGAATCTTGCTTTTATGCCACCTTCCTACTCCTTTCCCAGCTACCTATATAGACCTCCAGGCTTATAGTACTACCTTAAGGGTTTGGAGTACTCTGAAAAAAAAATAAACTTAAAATTACTAGAGCATCAACCCTAAAATATCTGGTGAACTCTACCCAAAGCACTGGCCTCCAACATTACATTACTACCCTAAAATACCTGGGCTTTCCTTGGGATGGACCTGGAGTTTCTAAAGAAGTATCTTTTCATTGGACCTGTGTTATCCAGAAAACTAGTTGTGGCAGAGGTCAAAGTTCAGGTTTTTTACTCATCCATATCATGGCTTGGTCCCGTAGTACCCTTCCAGCTCCACTGAATGCAACAAGCCAGATCTATGGTGGAGAAACTTGGCCTTCTGCACAAGACTGATGTTCTGGAATTCTCCTCCCTTAACCATGTGGTCTCATCCAAGGCTGCCAAACCTTGGTCTTAGAGGTTATGTTCCTAACCAGGCTGGGGCTAAGATTCTAAATCCAAGAATATTCCCCTCCTCCATGCAGCTTGCTCAGCTCTGTAGTTTCATCCTTTCCTAAGACCAAGCTGAGATCCCCTAATTCTACTTCTCACTGCCACCTCCTAGATTGAATGGATGAAAGAATGTACAAGAAGGCGTCTTATCCCACCCCTAAGGCCTGGATTCAATTCTGCTCTTAAGTTTCTGATTTGTTTGTTTTTAAAAATCTATTCTTCTCTCTGTGTGTCTTTCTGTCTCTGTTAGACTCTGATGAGTTTTCTTTATTTCCCCAGCACTTAGGATACTGCCCAGCACATAAAAGATGCTTAATAGATGTTTGTTGATTGAATGACTCGATATCTATATCAATATCACAAACATAGGTCTGCATGACCCTCTTTTTTAAATCGCTACTTTCTGTCTTACAATTAATATTAAGTATCAGTTCCAAGGCAGAAGAGTGATATGTTCTAAGCAACATTAGAGTTAGGTGACTTTCCCAGGGTTACATAGTTAGGAAGTGTCTGAGGCTACATTTGAACCCAGAACCTTCCATCTCCAGGGCAGGTTTTTTATCCACTGAGCTATCTAGCTGCCCCATGCACCTCTTTTATAGATCCACCTGGAAGAAATACCAGAGCTGACAAGTCAAGTCTAGTCAGTGTCCATGGTTTTATCAAAGAGATCTGGTCAGTCAACAAGCATTGTTGAGCACCTACTATGTGCTAAGCACTAGGAATCCAAAAATAAAAAAAGATCATCCCTGTTATCAAGGATCACACAGACTAATGGGCAAGATAAATATTCAAGCAACTATGTACAAAGAAAATAGAGACAAAAAATCAGAAGTACTCAGAGAATAAAGGCACTAAGGAGGACTGGGATAGGCTCCTCCAGAAGAAAGGATTTTAACTGAGATTTGGAGAAAACCAGGAGAACCAGAAGGCAGAGATGAGGAGGGAAAGAATCCCAGCAATGGGAGATAGCCAGTAAAATTACTCAGAGTATAGAAATGGAGCATCTTGTTCAAGGAACAGCATGAAGGACAACTTCCCTGGATCCCAGAGTGCATGGGATGGAGGAAGGAGAAGTAAAGGGTAGAAAGATTGGAAAGACAGGAATGGACCAAGTTATGTAGGTCTTTATAAGCCAAACAGAAAGTTTTCTATTTGATCCTGGAGAAAATAGGGAGCCATTGGAGCTGGCTGAGTAGGGAAGTGGATGTGAGTGATGAGTTCAGTCGTAGACTTTAGATAGATCAATTTAACAACTAAGTGAAGGGCAGACTAGAATAGGGAGAGATTTGAAGCAGGGAGACTAGTCATTTCCTACCTTTGAGACTTGAAAATTTGTCCTAAATGGAGCGTGATTGAGTTTATAAAAATTTAGGTCCAAGAAATATCCTCAGCTCCAAGAAGGTCAAGAAGATATTAGCATGCATGCCCATAGCCTCCATAAGGAAATGCAAAAGGTTCACCTCCTAGAAATCTCATCAAGCTAATCAACCCTCAGCAGCAAGAGTAGCAGCAATAATAACAGACTTATGCTTGGATCTATATCACTAGTGTGGACATTACCTTCAAAGACACTGATAGCAGCCAAGCCACACTTTCTCAATCTGGGGAACTCTTGTCTAAGCCCTGCTATAAACTCTACAGGCATTGGAAAGGGCATCTATGCTGCTCGGGTCTTACCAGTAGTTCCCTTGGCATTAAATGGGGACATGGGGTACCCATAGGTTATCCCTTGCTCTCAAGCTACAAACAAGAATAGCTACATTCCTTACTTAATTAGTCATTATAATATATACAATTATAGTTTACTGGGTACCATTTGAAAATTGCTTTCATTCAGCATGTCATTCATTAATTTACATAAGCTAATATAAAATAATGTGGTGAAGGAAGGATGCAGTACCCATAATTAACTTTTCTAAGCATCTGAAATTTACTCCTATGGGAAACAACATTTTTTATATAGTCATTGTGTGTAGATAAATGGATTACATATTTCTTTGCCTTCTTTAGGGAGAGGATATTAGATGTAATTGAACCTTTCTTTATGACTGCCAAAACATAATGAAGTTCCGTTGAAAAAGGATAAGTTTTTGTTTTTAAATTGAGTTCATTCTCTAAACATTTAATGAATTTTTAAAGAAATAAATTTTAATTTCCACTGAGTGAAAAAAATGGAGATATTCTTAGTTTAATTATTCGAAACTCTGGTTTTCATTTCCGTGTGTTCTTCACATTAATATAACTATTTCTTGAGCCCTGAATCTAACTTTTTGCAAGGGATTCATGTTGTAGTGACTTTTTCTTTTTTTTTTTTTTTGTTTAAAAAAACTATTTACTTCATTCCTTCTCCAGCTTATTCTACAGATGAGAAAAACTAAGGCAGAGTTTGACCAGGACACAATAGCTAATGCGTGAGGCCAGATTGGAACTCAGGAGGACAAGTCTTC
Organism: Monodelphis domestica; assembly: GCF_027887165.1. Taxonomy (NCBI): domain Eukaryota; kingdom Metazoa; phylum Chordata; class Mammalia; order Didelphimorphia; family Didelphidae; genus Monodelphis; species Monodelphis domestica. The sequence continues at coordinate 700,640,473 of NC_077227.1, read as the reverse complement.
CTGACTTCAAGCCTAGCATTCTATCCACTGGGACACCTACCTGCCTTTTACATGTAAAAAATTTTAAATTACTTTAAAATTTGTGAGTCCCAAATTCTCCCCCTCTCTACAGCCACTCCTTCCTCCTTGAGAAGGCAAGTAATTTGATTTTAATTATACATATAAGGTCACGCAAAAACACATTTTCATATTGGCCAGCTTGCTAAAGAAAATGCACACAAAATAAAGCAATAAAGACAAATGGTCAAAGGAGATGAACAGGCAGTTTTAGATGAAGTAATCAAAGCTATCATAATCATATGAAAAAATTATCTAAAACACTATTGATTAAATGCAAATTAAAACATCTCTGAAGTATCACTTCAGATCTATCAGATTGACAAAAAGGGAAAATTACAAAGGTGAGAGGGGATGTGGGAAAATTGGGATTGTGAATTGATACATCCCTTCTGGAGAAAAATGTGGAACTATGTCCAAAGAGCTATAACATTGTTCATACCCTATTATCCAGCAATGCCACTACTAGGTCTGTATCTCAAAGAGAACAAAGAAAGGGGGAAAGGACCTATTTTTATAAAAATATTTGTAGCAACTATTTTTGTGGTGGCAAAAATCTGGAAATTGAGGAGATCCCCTTCAATTGAGAAAGATAGCAAATAAAAAATAATGAGCAAGATGACTTCAGAAAAACCTGAAAAGATGTATATGAACTGATGCAAAATGAAATAAAAGAACCAGGAGAATGTGGTTCAGTGTAACAGAAATATTGTACAATGATTAACTGTGAAAGACTTAGCTATTCTCAGCAGTACAATGATCCAAGACAATTCTGAAAGACATGATGAAAAATGCTATCTACTTCAGAGGAGGAGCCAATGGAGTGTGAATGCAGATCAAAACAAGCTATTTCTCACTCTATTTTCTTCATGCTGTTTTTGTTTTTTACATCTTCTTACACAACAGGACCAATATGAAAATATGTTTTGCATGATATCACACACACACAAATATATATATGTATATATATAATAATATATATATATACATATATATATATATATATATATATATATATCCCAAATGCTTACTGCCTTACGAAGGGGTGGGGGGAGGGAAAGAATTTGAAGCTCAAAGTTTTAGAAAACTTTATGTTTAAAAATTGTCTTTACATGTAATTGGGAAAAAATAAAATATTGAAAAACAGGAATTTATTGTATTGATAGTTATCAAAGAAATTAGTCTTTAGTTTTCTTTCTTTACTCTCCCTGGCTTAGGTACTAAAACCATATTTGTGGCATAAAGGGAATTTGTAAGAGTACTCAGACTATTGTTTCAAATAGCTTATATAGTTTGGGGATTAATTGTTCCTTAAATGTTTGGTAGAATTCATTTGTGAATCCATCTGGTCCTGGGGATTTTTTCTAAGGGAGCTCATTGATGGCTTGTTCAATTTTTTTTCCTAAGATAGGGTTAATTAAGTAATTTATTTCTTCTTCTGTTAATCTGAGCAGTTTATATTTTTATAAGTATTTATTTCACTACTGGCACATAATTAGACAAAGTAACTCCTAATAATTGCTTTAATTTCATCTTCATTGGTAGTATATTCACACTGTAAATCTTGAAATCTCTCAGACCTGTGAATGTTAAAAATTTCCCCATCAGGGAATTCTTAATTAGAACAAATTCCCTACTGAGAAACATTCCCCATTTTGATGTGAGAACTCGCCAGGATCAGAAATGGGAGGACCTGTACTCCACCAGTACTTAAGACTGCTTTAGGGGAGAAAACTCCTTGCTAAACAAAGAAAGTACTTGGATCCATGCTTATGGTGGGGCAAGGAGTTCTTTGAGCCAGGCCTGTTTTTAGAATTGATACAATGGGATGCTAGGTACCTAAAAGGGTCGGGCAAGTTTTCTCTTGATGAGATTAGTTGACTCAGCTGTGTTTTCTCTAGTTCAGACTTACTGAGGATCTTGGTCGATTTAGCAGGAATTTAGATGGGCAGTCCTTTGGAAAGCATCTACAGTGATTGGTAGATGTAGGGACTTAGGGGAGGTGAAATGGGAGAAAAATCCCTATATAAGAAAAAGCAGAATCTCTTGAGAGAGAGATATCCTTTTGGAGGATCTCTGATGAGGACCGCTTAGGAAGAATCTCTTGAGAGAGGCCTTTTGGAACAGTCTCTGGCTGGAAGGCTCTCTGGTGAAGCCAGCTGAGATGGAACTGGCCTGGTGTTACTAGAATCCTTGTTTAGTCAGACCTTGTGGTGAGTGTTAAAAAACTGACTGATTTCTCTTTTAAGACTCAGGTCTAGGCCATATTGGCTTGAGGCCCTTCATACTTATTCCTTTCTTACTCTCTCTCCCTTTCTTTGATTACTCATTGTATTGTTAATTAAAATCTCTATAATACCCAATTGACTTGGGTATTTGAATAATTAGGAATATTTCCCTGGCGACCACCTTATATTTTATTTTAAAACCCAAGACACTGTAGTGAAACATATTTCTGTGGTCAAATTTACTCACCCTCTCTTATATCTATCACAATTTATATCTTCCACTATTTTAATCACTACAGTTTAAGACCTCAACTATTTTAAATCTCACACACTCAATTTTGGATACTAGTAATTTGGTTTTCTTTCTCCATTTTTAAAAATCAAATTAATAAATGGTTATTCTTTTTTATATAAAACCAACTCATGGTTTTATTAGTTCAATGATTTTTTTAAATTTCAAATTTATTAACCATTCCTCTGATTTTCAGGATTTCCATTTTGGAAATGAATTAGGAATTTCTAATTTGTTCTTTTCTAGTTTTTTAATTACATGCCCAATTTAATGATCTGCTCTTTCTTTTATTGATGCACTCATTTAGAGATGTTAATTTTCCTATAAGTACTGCTTTGGCTTATTTTTTGGCCACAAATTTTAGAATGTTGTCTTGTTATGGTTTTTAATGACTTTATTGTTTCTATGACTTGTCCTTTGACTGACTTATCTTTTAGGATTAGATTACTTATTTTCCTATTAGCTCTTAATCTATGCTTCCATTATCTTTTATTAAATGTAATTTTTATTGCATTATGGTCTGAAAAGAATGCATTTAATATTTCTGCTTTACCAAATTTGTTGTGAGATTTTATGTTGGAATGCATGGTCAATTTTTGTGAAAGTGCTATTTATGTACAGTTGAAAAAAGGTGTTCCCATTTAATATTCTCCAGTTTTATTATGTCTAGCTTTTCTAAAATTTTATTCACTACTTTGAATTCTTTCTTATTTATTTTATGATTAGAGTTTATCTAGCTCTGAGAGAGAAAAGTTGAGGTCCCCCAGTAGTATAGTTCTATTGTCAATTTCCTCCTATAATTCATTTAACTTTTCTTTTAAGATTTTGGAGGCTATATCATTTGACAAATATATAAATATATAAGATTTAAGTATTGTCTCCCCCCAAACCCCACTACCATTTCTCCCTCTTCTATAAAAGCTCTTCCTTGTGCACCCTTTTTTACATGAAATAAATTTCTCTATTCTTCCTCTCCCTTCTCCCTTCTCCCAGGGCATCCCTCCTCTAGTCTAGCCTTTTTGTTTTCATCATCCCAGGATAAGAGACTCACTCTTGCACCCTTTTCCTATGTAGAATTCTTCTAACTGCCCTAATAATGATAAAGATAATATCTTCTTCCCAAATGGAAAAGTAAACAATTTAATCTTTTTTAGTTCCTTTTGATTACTCTTTCATATTTCTCTTTTTATGCTCCTTTTGGGGCATATTTAAAAGTTAAAATTTCTATTCAGGTCTGGTATTTTTGTCAGGAATGCTTTGAAGTCCTCAATTTCCTTAAATATCCACCTTTTCTTGAAGGATTATACTTAGTTTTGCTGGATCTTCTTAGTTGAAATCTCTACTTATTTTTTCCTCCTTGAATATCATATTGTAAGCCTTCTGCTCCTTTAATGTGCTAACCTGCTAGATATTTTGCAATCCTTACATTGTCCCTAGGGTATTTAAATGATTGCTTTCTATTTGAAATATTTTCTCTTTGACCTAGAAGCTCCAGAATTTGATTATAATATTCCTAGGAGTTTTCATTTGGTGATGATTTTCAGGTGGTGACCAGTGAACTCTATCAATTTCTATTTTACCTGCTAGCTCCAAAATATTGAGACAGTTTTCCTTGATGATTTCTTAAAATATTATTTCTAGGTTCTTTCTTAGATCATGACTTTCAGGTAACCAAATAATTCTTAAATTACCTGTCTTTGATTTATTTTCCAGGTTTTTTTTTGTTTTTCCAATGGAATATTTTACATATTCTCCTTTTAAAAATTATTATTCTGTGTACTCTTCTCTATTGTTTCTTGATGTCTCATGGTGTCATTAATTTCCATTTGCCCAATTCTAATTTTTTAGGAAATTATTTTCTTTAATGACCTTTAGTACTTCTTTTTCCATTTGGCCAGTTCTATTTTTTAAAGTGTCATTTTTTCTTCAGTAATATTTTTCTTCCTCTTTTAATCAAGCTGTTAATTGTCTTTTCTATAATTTACTTTCCTTTGCTTTAATTCTTTACTTAATCTTTCTTCTATCATTCTTATTTGATTTTGAAAATCATTTGTTTAACTCTTTCAAGAATTCGTATTGAGTTAATGTCCAACTCATTTATTTTTTTTCGAAGCTTTGTTGTGGTTTTTTGTTTTGACTTTATTGTCTTCTTCTGAATATGTATCTTTGTTTCTTGTCACTATAGTAACTTTTTATGGTCAAGTTCTTTTTGTTGTTTGCTCATTTTCCCACCCTATTTCTTAACTGGTCCCATGTCCATTGCTAGTATAGGGGCACCCTATGATCTCTTTCTAACTCATTCCCAGGTCCCCTTACCATCTCTGACTTGAAAGATCCCAAAGCTGCTACTGTTTCTATCTCTACCACCTAGTCTTACCACTGATGTTTCATCCACATGGACTCTGGGTCAGGCTCCTCCCTCCATGTCACAGATCTGACTTTCTGACCTTTTATGTTGTCTTGGACTTCAAAAATGTCTCACTTCGTTATTTTGTTAGCTCTGCAACTCCAGAGTTCAGTTTGAAAAATTATTTTAAAGTTGTTCAGAGAGCTTAGCTTTTACTACTCCACTATCCTGGTTTCGCTCCCACAAGTCCCTGGTTTTCTCCATAGCTCTTTGAACATCTGAATCAACTACATTGATGGGCATCCCTATAATTCATGTGAAACTGAATGGGATTTTCCTATTTGTGGGGCCCATCAGGAATGAGACCATGGAACTGAGAACTATAAAGAGCTGATAAATCATCCAATCTATCCCTCTCTTTTTACAAACTGAAACTGAAGTCCAGAGGAGGGAATGACTTGCCCAAGATGATAAGGATATTATATCTTCCAGAGAACATCACATTTTGTCACTAGACTGTGTAGGATGGAGGAAGTGATAACCAAAGCATATAGAAAGCATCAAAGGTGCCATGTATGTGCTAAGGGAAGGATGTGGGGACTGCACCTGTCCCACTATGAAAGGAACCTGAGAAACCCACACACACCTGGAGCCCTGCTTTGTATTCAGCCTAGCCAGCTGTGGACTTCCCATGGCCTACAGCTGTTTACATGTGTGATCACAGCCTGGGCTGGTTTGAATGGTTAAGCTCCTCAGAGGGATCTTCATTCACTCACTCAACAAGAACCTTTTCAGCTTCTAGTGTGTGCAAGAAAAACCTTATGCTAGGCTTTGGGGAGGATAGAAATGAATAAGGCATGGTTTCTGCCTCCAAGATGTTGCTAGTCATGCAGGAGAGGAAGCAGAGAAGTAGAAGAAGAGGACCTTTATGAAAATCCCTGATCAGAATAGAGAGAATAAGGGGAATGAGCAATATCAAATTACAAAGTCTGGAGAGACATGCCTCCACTACCCAAATGAGTTACGGATGAATCCACCTCCCTAGAGGCATTTCCGATATAGGTTTATGCCTCGTTCTACATAGACACAATCTACACAGACAACAGTGCAACCACAACGTTGCCTTGGAAGTAAATACGTCACAAGATCATGGGATATTTGAAATGGAAGGGATTGCTTAGTATCAGCCCCTCATTTTTTAGATAGGAAATCAAAGGACTAGAGAAAAATGCTCCACCCAAGGCCACATGGGAAATACAGAGCAGAACTAGGATTGAAACCCTGGTCTCCTGACTTCAGATCTAGCCATATAGTTATTTGTACCTCACACTAAAAAGCCTTATCCAAGAATTGGGGGAGCAGAGAGAGGTTGGGGGAAAGGAGAAAATGGGACATGTGGTAGAGAGCCGAATGAACGCTAGGCAAAGAATCAGTCTTCCCATCTAAGCTATGCCACATTCTACCTGGGTGACCATGAGGAAGCTTGTTTCCCGCAGAGCTTGTATAAAATAGAAGGGTAGGACCAGATGACCTCTAAGGTCCCTTCTTGCCTGAGACCTTATTACCCTATAACCATGTAATAAAAAAGCCATATTTGCTATAAACCATAGAAAGAGGGAGAGAGTGAAAGGCCCAGTCATAGAGGTGAGAGTACTTTCTCTCTCACATCCCCAATTTGGTTTCTTAGGATCATGAATACTGAGAAAAGAGGTAATGACTAGTCAAGTCATATTTCTCCTTTGAGGGACAAAGAGTTTCCTTTCTCCTCTTTCTACTTCCACCCTAGACATTTATCATATCACCGTATCCTAATGTGCCTCCCTTCTGAGCTTAGCTTCATTTATCCAGGCCATTTCTTGTGTGTCCATGGTCAGTGGCATGCTATCTCATCCTGTGAGCTCCTTGATGGCAGGGATTGTCGTTTTCTTTCTTTGCAACCCCAGTGCCTAGCACAGTGCACATAGTAGATGCTTAATAAATGCTTACAATTGTGATTGTTATTAGCAAGCTGCTTAATCAGCAGCAAGACAACAAATTTCATCTCATTTGAGCCCTAGATAAGTATTATAAAATCCTCCCCCCATTTATCTAATGCTTTAAGGGTTGTGAAATACTTTATATATCCCAACTCATTTGATCTTTATAACTTTGTGAGATAAGTGCAATTATTATACCCATTTTACAGATGACCTAACTAAAACTGAGAGAGGGTAAGTGATGGCTAGGTAGTATCTGAGATGAGATTTGAACTCAACTCTTCCTCACTCCAGGTCCAGCCCTCTATGTACCGCATAACAACATGATTGTCTAACATCTTATGTCTAAGAGGCTACATTGTGCAAATGTATGTGTCAGCAACACAGTAAGATATACTTGCTTTTTGTTCAATTGTTTCAGTTGTGTCTGACTCTTTGTGACCCCAATTTGGGGCTTTCTTGGCAAAGATACTGAAGTAGTTTGTCATTTTCTTCTCCATCTTATTTTACATATAAGGAAACTAAGGCAAAAAGTGTTAAATGCAAGGTCACATAACCAGTTAGTGTCTATGGTTGGATTTGAACTGAGGTCTTCCTGACTGAAGGAAGCACACTATCTGCCTTCTGTAGCATAAGGATGGGACCATGCAAGTCCACAACTTTCTACTTCAGCCATGAGCCAGGACCATTTCCAGTGCAATTTAGAATCCTCAAGATGAAGGATGTTGGAATCAAAGGATTCTTAAAGATCATCTAGCTCAGCTCCCTGAAGATCTGAGTACAGATTCTACCTACTTAGTAGATGAGTGACTTTGGGCAAACTATTCTTACAATTACTTTTTCTGTTAAACGAGGAGACTCACTGGCCTCAGTGATCTCTAAAATCCTGTTCTATTCAGGATCAACAATTGGGGATTTTTAATCAGAGAATTTAATAAGGTGCCTTATTCTATACTATTCTTGCAGACTAGAAAGATTAAGAACTAGATGACACTAGAGTCAAGTGGATTAGGAGCAACAATTGTCACTAATTTGGGTAGATGTCACCATGTACTGGGCTTCAAAGTGGACCCTTTTGTATTTTGAAAAAATATTATTATTGTTGGTAAATAATAAGGATAAACAAAGTGGATGACAAGATGATTAAATTAACAGGTGGTACAGATCTGGGAGGGATAGTGAGCTCATTGGATATCACAGTTACAATCCACAAAGATCTTTACAAGCCAGAGCATTGGTCCAAGTCTAGTGAGACAAAGCCCTGGGTGTCCCTAAATTCTTAGTGCAGATTTAAATGTCAATAGCTTAGAAATACACCAAAACTTTTAGAATGCTCTAAATCAAAAAACTGATTGAAGGAAGCACTATCCACTGAGCTGCCTTCTGTAACATAATGATGGGACCATC
>NC_077227.1:700597166-700627166 GCF_027887165.1 Monodelphis domestica | reverse complement strand
ATAATCTAGTTGGGAAGATAAGCAATACAGTCTCCAATTCCACACGCAGATTCCTGAAATCCATATGGGTCCATTAACTACTCAGATTTGCAGTTAAGAGCCTTTATCTCAGCTAATAGTCTTCCTTTCTCTTATCCCCACCCTCAGTGAGCAAGATAGATTCAATACATCACATCATAGCAAAATAAAGAGCATGGACTTAAAAGTCAGGGTCCAAGGAGACTTAAATTCAAATTCTGCCTCTAATACTTGCTAGCTATCCAGCCTGAGGCAAGTCCCTTAGTCTCTCTCTGTCTCGGTTTCCTTATATGTATAATGGGGATAATAAATAGCACCAATCTCATAGGACTGTTGTGAGTGATAATATATGCCAGGTACTATACAAACATTAGGTGGTGTAATGATTAGAGCACTGGACTTACTCATTTTCATGAGTTCAAATCTAGCTTCAGACACTCCCTAGCTGTGCTGACCCTGGACAAGTCACTTTAATTCTAATCGCCTTGCCCTTACTGCTCTTCTGACTTGGAATCCAAGCTTAGTGTTAATAATCAACAACTTTAACAAAGTTGCAGGATACAAAATAAACCCACATAAGTCATCAGCATTTCTATATCTCTCCAACACATCTCAGCAGCAAGACTTAGAAAGAGAAATTCCATTTAAAATCTCCCTAGACAATATAAAATACTTGGGAATCTATCTGCTGAGATAAACACAGGAGCTATGTGAACACAACTACAAAACACTCTCCACACAATTAAAACTAGATCTAAACAATTGGAAAAACATTAACTGCTCATGGGTAGGACGAGCTAGCATAATAAAAATGACAGTCCTACCCAAATTAATTGGCTTATTTAGTGCCATACCCATTAAACTCCCCCCCCCCCCAAATTTTTTTACTGAATTAGAAAAAGCACAACAAAAGTCATTTGGACGAACAAAAGATCAAGGATATCCAGGGAAATAATGAAAAAAATGCAAAGAAAGGGAGCCTAGCAGTACCAGATTTCAAACTATACTATAAAGCAGTGGTCATCAAAACAATTTGCTACTGGCTAAGAGACAGAAAGGAGGATCAGTGGGATAGACTTGGATTAAGTGACCTCAGCAAGACAGTATGATAAACCCAAAGATTCCAACTTTTGGAACAAAAATCCACTATTTGACAAAAACTGCTGGGAAAATTGGAAGACAGTGTGGGAGAGATTGGGGTTGGATCAACATCTCACATCTCAACATCAAGATAAAATCCGAATGGGTGAATGACTTGAATATAAAGAAGGAAACTATAAGTAAATTAGGTGAACACAGAATAGTATACATGTCAGACCTTTGGGTAAGGAAAGATTTTAAGACCAACCAAGAGTTAGAAAAAATTACAAAATGTAAAATAAATAATTTTCATTATATTAAATTAAAAAGGTTTTATACAAACAAAACCAATGCAAGCAAAATTAGAAGGGAAGCAACAAATTGGGGGAAAATCTTCATAACAAAAAACTCTGACAAAGGTCAAATTACTCAGATTTATAAAGAGCTAAATCAATTGTTCAAAATGTCATGTTATTCTCCAATTGATAAATGGGCAAGGGATATGAATAGGAAATTTTCAGATAAAGAAATTAAAACTATTAATAAGCACATGAAAAAGTATTCTAAATCTCTATAATCAGAGAGATGCAAATCAAAACAACAACCTCACACCTAGCAGATTGGCTAACATGACAGCAAAGGAAAATAATGAATGCTGGAGGGGATGTGACAAAGTTGGGACATTAACACACTGCTGGTGGAGTTGTGAATTGATCCAACCATTCTAGAGGGCAATTTGGAACTATACCCAAAGGGAGATAAAAGACTGTCTGCCCTTTGATCCAGCCATAGCACTGCTGGGTTTGTACCCCAAAAAGATAATAAGGAAAAAGACTTGTACAAGAATATTCATAGCTGCACTCTTTGTGGTGGCAAAAAAAAATGGAAAATGAGGGGATGCCCTTCAATTGGGGAATGGCTGAACAAACTGTGGTATCTGTTGGTGATGGAATACTATTGTGCTAAAAGGAACAATGAACTGGAAGAATTCCATGTGAACTGGAATGACCTCCAGGAATTAATGCAGAGTGAGAGGAGAAGAACCAGGAGAACATTGTACACAGAGATTGATACACTGTAGTACAATCAAATGTACCAATGCAGTGATCCTGAACAATCTGTAGGGATCTATGAGAAAGAACACTATCCACATTCAGAGGAAAAACTGTGGGAGTAAAAGCACAGAAGAAAAATAACTGTTTGATTACATTTGTCCAGGGGGATATGTTTGGGGGTGTAGACTCTAAATGATCATCCTAATGCCCCATCAATAGCATGGAAATAGGTTTTGATCAAGGACACATGTAAAATCCAGTGGAATTGTGCCTTGGCTATTGAAAGGGGTAGGGGAGGAGAGGGAAAGAATATGATTGTTTTTTTATATGTATATATCTTTATTTCATTAATATTTCCCAGTTACATGTAAATTTTTAAAAAAAACTTTCATTTAAAAAAAATTTTTGAGTTGCAAATTCTCTCTCTTTCTTCTGCTCTCCCATCCTTTGAGAAGGTGAGCAATATGATATCAATTGTACATGCAAAACACTTCTATATTAGTCATGTTGCAAAAGAAAACACACAGAAGGTTAAAAAATATGCTTCAGTCTTCATTCAGAGTTCATCAGTGAAAGAATATGATTGTTGTAACCAAATAATAATGTTCTAAATTGACTAATTAAATAAAATTTTCAAAAAAAAAAGACTAACCAATAAATAACAACAACAAAAACAACAACTTGGTTTTAATTCTAACAAGGTAAGGGTTTTTAAACAAACAAACAAATAAATAAAGTGACCTGGAGAAGGAAATGGCAAACCACTTCAGTATTTTTGCCAAGAAAACTCCAAATGAGTTCACAAAGAGGCAAATGTGACTGAAAGAAAAATTATAAATGTTAGGGAGTCTTGATATTATTGCGGTTCAAAAGGCAACATAAACAAGGAGTTGAGAACAAGTACCAACCACCATTCATTTCCTAAAATTGTCACCTTTCACACCTAGATTGTCAAAAGGGTCTAGATCTACCCGTCTCTGCTCCTTGGACTCCCTCAGCAATGCAAGTTATAGAAAAGAAACAGTATTAAAGACTTCCCTGACAGATGACTGAAGTCCAGGTGCCTGGCATGGCATTTTTTCTACAAAAACAAAGAAAAACAAACAAACAAACAAATCAGGGTCCTTTGACTTCTTCTTCCTCCTAGGGAAGTCTCAGTGTCCAAAAAGTGTTGGAATTTTGATATTATTAAAGGAAGGAAGTCAATACCTAGTCTGATAGGAATGAGACAAAGCCATCTGGAAAGCCCCCTTAGCTCTCAATCCAATTCTGTCTCTCTTTCTTTCTTCTCCTTTACCTCTGACATTGTAAGTTTTCCAAAAGCTCATTCCCCTCATGGGAGACTTCCTTCTAGACTCTCACCAGGCATGCTTCAAATGTTTCCTGAGACTGCACCAACCTGCATCCCTCCCCAAGGCAACCAGGGACTTATGAGAAAACTAAACGATGGAAGTGTCTATTATCATCAAGGGGCAAATTCCACTAGTTCCCCCATAATTTTCATCTACCTAATCTTAAGAATGTGGTGTAATAGTTCATTTTAAAATTGTATCATATTCCTGATATTTTTGCCATTTATCTTGCCAAATCATTTACGTTATGCAAGAAAATTTGTAAAACCATTTCCATTTGTTATCTCATGGGTCATACATACAGAGCTAAAAGGGACACGAAAGGGCATTTAATCCAACCCATTTGTTTTAGTCACTTGAAAATAAAGACCTTGAAACATCATAAAATGATTGTTTCACAGCTGGAAGTGACCTTAAAGAACACCAAGTCCAACATTTTCATTTTATATATGATCCTAAGACAGCAGTAGCAAACCTTTTAGAGACTGAGTGCCCAAATTATACCTTTTAGCCATCTGTAAGTTCTCTGAATTAAAACACAGCCCTAAGGTACAGAGAGGCTTAGTAACTCTTTCAAAGTCTCACACAGTGAGTAATAAGGGTAGACAAGGTCCTAGGCTCTGGACACCAAATCCACTGTTCTTCCCATTACATCATGTCACCTCTTTGAAATGTAGACTACTACTACTACTACTATTCATTAGAGAAGAAATAACATTAGATGTAAATCAATGCAACAAGCATTTATTAAATGCCAACCATATACAATTAGCTATTTGACCTTGGACTGGACAAGTTACCTAGTCTCTTTTTCAGTCTAAAATGCCTCATCTAAAAATGGAAATTATAATTGTACCTCCTTCTCTAAGTTGTCATGAAGGAGATAAGTGTAGAAAGTACTTTGAAAACCTTAATGCTGTAAGTAAATGGAAATGTAAGTAAATGGAAATAAGAATACCTAACTGAATAAATTAAAGATGGTTCAGCCAGTTCTGAAAGAAAGTTTGTCACAGTTGACTAAGGGCACTAATAAAGGCATAGTTGTCATAGGACATCATCCTATGGAATCTATCCATAAATAGGAGTCTAGTTTAGTTGAGTGTTAGAGAGATAAGAGGGCTGAAAAGGAATTCCTAGGTTGGGAGGGAGACCATTTTGGTCTCCTACTCCCCCTCTATGTCTAACTAAAGGAGAATTTTCTGGGCTTTTCTGGACCCATAGGATCAATAAGATTTCAGATTCCCCATCTTTCCATTGGTATTCCATCAGTGTCCCCCAGAATAACTGCAATAATGTCTGCATGAGGAGCCAAGGACAGACTAGCACCAGTTTCTAGGCTCTACAAAAACCTCAAAAGAAAGTTAAATATTACACCAGAAAGCATCTTAAAAACTCTAGTAAAGAGATTTCCAAAAGTCATGAATTATTCCTTTAATACATGTGCTCTCTAGGGTTGGGTCCACTTTCCCTGGACTCCATATATAATGGCAGAAAAAGTATATCACAGTCTTTAGGTGGGAAGGTGGTATTTTGTATTAGCTATTAATATTTTGTTATCTTAGTAAATATTCCCTCTCTAAAAGCTAATTAAATGAGGACAGCTAGGAGGCTCAGTGGATTGAGAGCCATCTCTAAACATAGGAGCTCCTGCATTCAAATCTGGCCTCAGACCCTTCCTAGCTGTGTGACTCTGGGCCAGTCACTTGAACCCCATTTCCAATCCCTTACAGCACTTCTGTCCTGAAACCAATACACAGTATTGATTCTAAGATAGAAGGTAAGGGTTTTTAAAAAATGAATGAAAACTGGCTAAATTATTTCAGCTCTTAAACATGGGAGAAGCACATTAGTGGGGGCTTACAAGGAATGACACTCAAAAAATACATCCTCCAACCCTTTCAAGGTTAACCCTAGAAAGAAATACAATAGACATTCTCTGGGAAACTGATTCATCAGAGTATGTAGAAGTTGATGTTGCCTCAGATATGTGGTACGTGTAGGAGACAGATCAGGGAAAATCACTGAGTTCTTTTTACCTGTGGGGAGCTTCTCCAGCCATGACTTTTTTCATGCCATACAGTTCTGTATCTTTTTCTTGCTTTTTTTTTTGTAATGGTGTGGTCCTATCTAAGCATTTTTTAAAAGTATCATTCCATAAAGTCTGCTATTTTGATAAGATTTCTTCCTAAAAGATCATACAGGGGGGCAGCTGGGTGGCTCAGTGGATTGAGAGCCAGGCCCAAAGACGGGAGGTCCTGTGTTCAAATCTGTCCTCAGACACTTCCTAGCTGTGTGACCCTGGGCAAGTCACTTTACCCTCATTGCCTATCCCTTACTGCTCTTCTGCCTTGTGTATTGGCTCCAAGACAGAAGGTAAAAGGGTTAAAAAAAATCATACAAATATTTCTGAGATAACTGGTACATAGCTGAATGCTTAAGTATTAATATCTATACTGTTATTATAATGATATAAATATTGTAGCAAATATGAGAATTATAGATTTCGCATTCATAAGTAGCACATATATAATCATATAACTTATGTAATTATATTATATATAATATGAAAATATTATGATACATGATATATAAATATTTTATATACAATATTATATATAATAAATCTTCTAGTGCCAAGAAGGTTGCTTAGAGCATACTATAAGAGTTCATAAATGTTCATGTATTTTCCCTTTTTCCTTTTAAGTAGATCTAGAAGCCTTGATTTATTTTTACTTGAGGACAGTCAGTTTGTCTGAGATCTTTATGAACTACAGATACATATAGGAGGAAAATTCCTATTAGCCTGGAAAACCAAAGCAACCCTAAAAGCTGGTAAAAGGAAACTCCCCTTTGTATGATTGTGTGTTTTTAAAACCATTACCTTCCATCTTAGAATCAATAATGTGTATTGGTTCCAAGGCAGACCGCAGTAAAGGCTAGGCAATGGGGGCTAAGTCGTGTACTCACAGTCACATAGCTAGGAAGTATTTGAAGCCAGATCTGAACCCAGGACTTCCCATTTCCAGGTTTGGCTCTCAAACCACTGAACCATCTAGCTGCCCCCTCTAAGATTATTCTGTCTTTCCTTGTTGGAGCTGAGGGCTTATCTTTCTCCCTGCCAAAGAAATTCCTTTATTTTTGTACATTCTTTGGTCTATTCTACTCTATGTTATATATTTTGATGAAGAGGGACATTAGCCATTTGTGATGGTCTTTTGTTTAACCAACATTTGATGGAAAGGAGCTAAACTGAAAAGTATAAACTAAGTGCTGTTCTGTAAAGATTAAAATTTAGGGGAGATGGGGAGACTGAGGCATCTGAGGCAGGTAGAAATTAGTTTCTCTCTGCAAGGAGTATTATATTTTTTAGAGGTTTATTAAAGTTAAGGATTAAAAGAAAATACAGGATAAGAAAAAACACGTGTCTAGGCCAGAGGCCTAGACCTCACCTACATTATGGAAAGAGCCGTGTCTGCTCCAAAACGGAAGTCCCAAAAAGAGCCAAGAGCCCCTTCAAAAGCCTTTGAATCCGCTTAAATACCTTCTCGATCTCGGCCCAGGTGAGATTACAAGGCATTCTGGGGAAGTGGAGCAAAGGCTCATGGGGATTGTAGTCCTGTATTCGAGTCTATTTTTTACAGTTCTTCCCTTAAGGGCAATCAAGGAAAATGGCATTGATCCTGCCACTCCCTAGAAGTATTATACTGTTAGGCTACCAATATTTGAGGTCTGTTGTATAGATATCATTTTATCTCAAGAATCACGCTTCTTAGAAATAGTGAGGGAAGAGCCAAGTACCCCGCATAGCACTCCTCCAGATCCACATAAAAGCAGAAATGACCATCTCCCTTGGAGAAGAGTGACCAGATTCCACATTATAGTCACCTTATTTGAGTAATTCCATCATGATTCTTCTACTAGATATGTGACGCCATGCAAGTCACTTCTGGACATCCATTCTCTCTTCCATAAAATGTGTGGGGTTAGACTAGATGACCTCATTTCTTTTAGTTTTGCTAGTTCATGGCTCTATAATGCAGGGGCCATGTTGAAAACTATATATGTCAGCAGGCCTTGACCACAACCATAGTCATATTTTCTGCCAACACTAGGCTTGACCCTAGGAAAACTGGAAATAACTAGATAATAAACTAAATCTATTACTTCATCGAGACATCTGCAGACAGCTATAGAATCTAACAACACTGTTAATCAAAAATAACTTCCTATCTGATTCAATATGTGCCCGACACACACCAGTGATTTCTATTTAAAGATGAAAATGCCCATATGGTTTACTTAGCTAGCTGTAAAAAGGTGGCCCAAGAAAAACCTATAAGAGAAGAGAATGTAGTATTAAATTAAACTAAATTAAAAGAATATAAATATAAATATTTATATATGTATGATTTTGTTCTTATATTGTGTATATATATATATATATATATATATATATATATTTTTCTTTCTGGTGACAACCTATTCTTAAAAACACTTCTTTCTCCTGCCTGGTGTAATGCTCTTTCTCTGGACTACATCCTCCCTCTCCCTCTCATATCTGAATTTTTTACTTGGAGCCTTCAAAATTAGAAGCATTTAGCTTTCTGGGTAATTGATACTTACATGCTTATGACATCAGAGGTGAGGAGCCAATCAGATATGCCAAAGCAAATCTCTCCTCTTCCTTCATAATCCCTGACCTTCTTTCAGATCTTTAATTAACTCTGTTGTATGGAACAGCACAGGTGCCCCACAATGAAGAACTGAAATAGTGACCAAGAATCTGATTGTCAGGACAAGAGAAAACTTTCACCTTGATCATATCTTCCTTTTTTCCTCCTTCCAGGCTTAAAGATCATCACACTGTAAGCCAAGAGCCATTGTATCTGCCCTCTCCAAAGAACTGATAATTTCTTTTTTTTTTTTTTGTATAAGTGAATATATAAAGCCATCATCCCTTGGGTGTTGCAAAATGTACTCCTAATAAAAGTCTATTTTTTTTTTAGCATTGTTGGTTGCTTTTTCCCAATGGAAATCTCTAAGTCCTCCCAAAGTAGTTAAAATGGATTGAAGCAGGGCTAGAATATGATTATGGAAAAGAAAGATTTGGATTAGGCCTGATCTAGTCTTGTAAGTAAAAATTTGCAACAAGTTCATACAAAAAAAAATGTGATAACCCTTGTTTCAGAGACTATGGTGGCACAAGGGGCCCAAATTCATACTGGGGGATTTCTCACTCCCTTAACTCCAGAAAACCAACCAGAATTGATGTCTAGTGCTCTTCCCCTCCTCCTTTACTGAGACCATCCCACCCCTTACAAATACATAGGTCATGATATTGCTGAAAATTTTTTTATTAAAAGAAATAAGAAAACAAAACAGAATTCTTCAAATGAGCGAACAGGAGTCTGAAAAAGACATAAAAATCCTACTAGTCATGAGGAGTCCTCTATTATCACTTGCTTCCCTTTCTTGTCATTTGATGATGGATATGTGAAATTCTCTCTCTCTCTCTCTCTCTCTCTCTCTCTCTCTCTCTCTCTCTCTCTCTCTCTCTCTCTTTCTCTCTCTCTCTCTCTCTTTCTCTCTCTCTCTCTCTCTCTCTCTCTCTCTCTCTCTCTCTCTCTCTCTCTTTCTCTCTTTCTCTCTCTCTTTCTCTCTCTCTCTCTCTCTCTCTCTCTCTCTCTCTCTCTCTCTCTCTCTCTGTCACACACATACACATAATCTCTCTTTTGGTCTTCTCCTCCCTTCCCTCTCTCTTACTTTCTCTTGTTCCTCACACTTCTACTACCCCAACTTCCACTCATACAGAAGAGAATGGTCCTCAGAGTGTAGCTACTATGTCTCCTCCAGACTAGGGTTGGCAGGGAAGAAAGGTGCCTTTCTAATGCTGATGCTTACGAGCTTTCACTAATGTGCTTGTTCCCATGATTATAAATGACTATAAATTAATCCGTCACCCTTAATTAACTTTCTAAAAGGGGTATTTGCTAAATGACATAGTAAAAAGAAAACCCCACTCCCTCAAAGTCTCTCACACAACCTCCTTCTAGTACATGGAGTCCAAGGGAAAGTGGGCTCATGCTTAGAGAGCATATGTAGCAAAGGGGTAACTCACAGCTCCTGGTTTCTGAAAGTCCTTTCTCCCCTTTGTGGGGTGCTCAAAATATAGCTTTTTTGCTTAGCTCTTTGTAGAGCTAACCCTGGTGTAGACACTACTATTAGCTATTTCAAGGATACAACACCCAGAGGTGCAGCAGGTGTCTAGGACACTGATGGGAAGATGAGTAGTCCAAAATCCTCTAGACCCTTCAGTTCTCCCTTGACCAGGAGGGAAAAGGAAGGAGATCAAGGGCAAGACTGAATCGCTCTTCCGATCCCTAGATCCTTCTCCGGGACTCGTGAGACTATTCTCTCTCCCACATTTCAAATCACTTAACTAGTTGAGTCCAAATAAAAATCTTTTACACACTTCACAAGGCATGAATGAGCCCCTCAATCAGTCTGCACAGACTTCTTCTCACACCTTAGGAAGTATCCTGGCTTAGTTCATACCTAGTAAACTATAATGAGACATCCCCTCACTTGGTCAAAGTACCAGGGTTAGGTGGGTGTTCTAATCTTCCAGTCATCTCTCCCGAGTAGAATAAGGGCAAAACTTTCCAGTCTTTCTCTCTTTCTTTTCCCTAATTACCATCTATCTACCCTTTTTGGTCCTTTTTCCTCTCTGCTTTCTCCTATTTCTCCCCCTTGCCAGCCCTACACATTGCCATTCATATCTTTGAACCTGATATACTTTATTTTCCTCAGTTACTCAGACTGAAAAGGGCAGTAGAAAGGACAAATATCCCAGCATGCCCTTGTGGGTTATTTCTGCATCTTTGGAGGAAATACCCACATCAATGAGATCCCTAATCTCTGAGTAAATACTGTATTCACCCTCCTCAGTAGATTTCTGGGAAAATACATGCCAGAGTTACACAGGCTGAGAAGGTTTAGATGGGTCCCAATCTGTACCAGTAAAGGATCCCACATTGATTAGATCAGGGAATCTTGGAAGCATTCCCCTGGAAATTATCTAAAAAATATATTGAAAGCTGTGACTTTTTATGCTGATCTCACGTTCACTTTAAGTACCTCTGGTGAAAGATATGAGAAGTAACTTGCTTAGGGTCATAGAGCAAGTTAGTGGCAAAGTCCAAATTAAAATAAGTATTCTAGGTTTCTATTCCTGGGCTCCTTTTACTGTATCATTCTTTCTTTTTTCTTTTTTTTTGTTAATCCCTAACTTTCCATTTTACAATCAATACTGTGTATTGGTTCCAAGGCAAAAGAGCAGCAAGGGCTAGGCAATGGGGCTTAGGAAGTGTCTGAGGTCAAATTTGAATCCAAGACCTCCTGTCTCTAGACCTGGCTCTCAATCCACTGAGCTACTGAGCTATCTAGCTACCTCCTTGTGATATCTTTCATAGTAAAGTTTTCCACAGAATTATCGTTATACAGAAAAAGGTGACTTACCTGGGGTACACAGACTTAATAGCACAAGCTGAACTATTTTTATAACTTCCAAAGTGTTTCTTCACAACAGCCTAATGTGCAAGGTGATATTATCAGCCCCATTTTAAAGGTCCAGTGACTGATGCTCAATGCAATGCCTTGACTGCTAGGTCTCCTGACTCCAGAGCCAACACTCTTTACATTAGCCTGGTCTTATTTCCATTGCCCAAGTTTCACAGAGAGTAGAAATAACTTGAGTCCTGCCACTTAGAGTGTGTGTGATCTACATAAGTCACTTAAAATCCCTGGCCTCAGTTTCCTCATCTGTAAAATAAGGGGGCTGGACTACATACTTTCTAAGACTCTTTCCAGCTCTAAATTCAAGATCTCATGTCACAAAGTAAGTGTCCAGTTCCATCTAGAACCTGGAGGGTCCAACTTCAGCCCAGCCCTCAAGTCCTTTCCCCCATCCCATTATGTACTTGGTCCTAACTAACCACTAGAGGACAGTACCTATCCTCCAGGTAATCACTGGCTGGAACACCACTGAGAACCCTTGGGGAAAGCCTATGCAAATTGCAACCCAACTGTACATGTGGTGTGAGATCTTTTACAAAGATAGTCCTTGCTCTCCCCAACAAAGGAAGAAGAGGCGAGTCACCCAGAAGGTATTTTTAACTGGGTGGAGGTGTGTGTTTTGCATAGTTTAGCTTTTCAGTTTATGGCTCAAAGCCCTAACCTAAGCCTTCTTGTTTGTTTACAGTGGTGAAATCCCCTCTCCCAGCTTCCACCCAGGGCCAGCCACTATCTTTAGATCTGTTTCAACTTGGTTATAATGACTGTTGGTAGAAGTCACTTTTCCAGTTGTGGGACTGTAGCTAACAAAGATTCTGAGATTTAGAGCTGGGAAAGATCTTCTCATCTCCTCTTTTACAAAGGAGGAAACAGCCCCAAAGAGATGAAAGAATTTGGCCAGGCTCACCTCAGAAGGAAGTGTAGTTAGAATTAGACTTATTCAAAGTTCAATGTTTTCTCCATTACACCAGAAACAAGCCTCTGAGCACCTGAAGAGATTTTAAAAATAAGGGAAGTGTCTCCAATCTACTTTCAGCTCCCCTCTCTTATCTCTTCTGATTTCTTGGGCCTTTTGGTAAACGTGATTAGATTTGGGGGTTCCTTTTATAGTTAGCAGTATCACAAATTAGATGAAATGCTTTGAGTAGGGAGGGATGCCTATTTTGCATCTTCTCACAGTTGTTGCATCACACAAGACCCTGCATCTGGAACTAGGACAGGGTGATGGGGACTTTGCCCCTGGGTAGAAAAATGTAAAGGCGTCTGGTAGCCTTTATGCTAATGGAAAAAAGATTGAGCTAGGGGTAGAGGTGTAGACAATTAAAGGATCAGTCCATAACAATTCTCACATTTCCTCTCCATTAACATTCCCCCCCCCCTTTTTATCTTTAGCATTTTATTCCTTTTTTATTCAAAGATATTTTATTTTCCCACTTGTAAGTGATAACAATTTTCAACATATATTTTACAAAATTATAAGATCCAAATTTTCTCCCTCCCTCCCTTCCCTCCTGCCTCTCTGAGATGGTAAGCAACTTGATCTGGATTATACATGAATTATCATGCAAAACTACTTCCATAGTGGTCATCATTGTAAGAGAATACTCATAAAAAAACAAAACCATCAAATAAAACCATAAACTAATGTGGAAAAAAGTGCTTTGATTCACATTGGACTCCCCAACAGTTTAGTATTTTATTATTTTTTTTTACTTTAAACCCTTATCTTCTTTCTTGGAATCAATACTGTGTATTGGTTCCAAGGCAGAAGAGCAATAAGGGCTAGGCAATGGGGATTAAGTGACTTGCCCAGGGTCACCCAACTGGGAAGTATCTGAGGCAAGATTTGAACCAAGACCTTCCATCTCTAGGCCTGACTCTCAATCCACTGAGCTACCCAGCTGCCCCTAATATTTTATTCTTGAGAGTTTGACCTCTCTTTTAGACTGACTTCAGACTGATTCCCCCAATTAGTGAATAAATCCTAATTATACTTTCTTTTAAGTTCTCCTCAAAATCTAGGCTTCCATGTGACATCTCATCTGGGGCATTTCTCCAACTCTTATTTGTACTGATGGGACAGAACCCCAGAAGGTGAGATATTCTCTTTTCCTTTCCACTATATTAGACATGTGATGACTAAAAAGCCTCTCTTCATCAAAGTCAGGCTAACAATTCTTTATCTCATAACCAGTGGAATAAAGGCAATGAACCATTACCTTTAGCTAAAGGGGTAAGGGGCAAAGGACAGAAAGGAATATTAATTTATTAAGCACCTACTATGTGCCAGGCACTTTGCTAAGACCTTGACCCTCACAACAACCCTAAAAGGTAGGTGCTATTATTATCTCCATTTTGGAGTTGAGGAAACTGAAACTGAGCACAGTTAAGTAATTAGTGCAGGATCACACTGCAGGTATGTGTAAACTGAATATCTGAACCTAACTAAACTCAGTTCTTTCTTCCTGGCTCCAGGCTCAGTGTTCTATCCAATTGCCTAACAACTGCTACCAAAAGCAAGCCAGTCACCATCTTGGCTGTACTCCCATAATTAATAATTTTTACATCAAATTAAATCAAATTGAACAAAATGGAATTGATTGGAAAGTCCATCACTTTGGGACCAGATGTGGAAAAGCAATATGGCTCCCTGGAATAAGGTGACAAATAAGGATCTATATTTTAAATCTCCCATAACTCCTGGCACAACATTTTAGCATAGCAACTATGCCAAAAGTATGTACCTAGTCAGCTAAGTGGTATAGGGCATAGAGTGCTAGACTTGGAATTCGGTTCATTTTTTAACTTACAAGCTGTGTGACCCTGGGTCTGTCATTTATCCCATTTCCTACACTATAAAATAGAGATAAAAATAGTATATACATTACAGGATCTTCATGAGGACCAAGGTAACTTAAAGGCACCCTTTGCAAAACTCAAAGTGCTTTATAATTAATGTTCATCTCTGTTCTGACACTACCTGCATCATACAAATCATTTCTGCCTCCTCTAGCTCTGGACTGGCAAACTCCTGTGATTCTGAGACCTCAGAAACCAAACCATGAATTGTCTTTAATCCCTCGGGAACTGGCTGCAGGCAGCCCATTCCATAATATTCCAACACCAATGAGTCCGATTCCCTGAATGTCTCTGGCTTAGAGGGGCTTCTCCTGGCAGTTGTCAGGTCCAGCATCTCCTAGAGTCCTTCCTCATATCCTGACCTCAGACTCAACAGGAGAGCCAGGGACAGGGATGAGTTTAGAGATGTGAAGCATGCTGGAAAGGGAACTGGCCCAAGCCCATCAAATTTCATTTCAGCTCATGGGTCGCCACAATGCACTCACCAAAAACCACATCTTTTTGTCAGGTCAGATTGATCTTTCACCTGTAGAGGCCATCATGATCATTCACTCCCTTCAGAATCTATTCCAGAGAAGAAATTCTAAGGATTTTTTTTAGGTTGTCACTGTTGTTTTAATCTGCTTACAAAGAAATCAAAGAGACTTCAGTTTCTACATGGGAAAAAAATAGAAAAATAAATCAAACGTGGGAGCAGCAATTTCCATAAAATCATAATAATGAAAAGGAGCTTAAAATCACATAGTCACAGGACAACTAGGTGATTCAGTGGATGGAAAGCCAGGCCTAGAGAAAGGAGGTTCTGGATTCAAATCCTGCCTCCGATACTTACTTCTCAATGACTTTGGGCAAGTCATTTAACCTCCATTGCCTAGTCCTTACTAACTTTAGTCCATGGAACCAACACTTAGAATCAATTCTAAGATAGAAGGTAGGGGTTTTAAAAGAAAAGAAATTGCATAATCAAATTTACTCATTTTACAGATGAGGAAACTGAGGTTTGAAAGGATAATATGAGAAAGAAAACCAAGGACATTCAGGCTTATTAATAGCAGGAGTTAGTAGTTGAACCTAGCTTCCCTGACTCCGGGTCACATAGACTTCTCTCTGTAAATACCAGAAAAAACATATAATTTTTAATGGAGCCATGATCTCATCTAAGTGGATATAGCCTCTAGTGGTGCTGATAATAACCCTCTCCTCTCTCTCTCTCCATCCCTTCTCATCATGTCCCAACTCTTGCCCATGTCTTCCTGTTGACATGGACCTGGTCCCTCACTGTGACACCTTGCCTCTGAGAATGCTCCCTTTTCTTCTGTAGGGAGTGTACTAGAGAGGACTCATTTCAACACTAATTGGATACCTGCTTTCCCCAGAGCATCTTAATCCACCCCCTATGATGTGGACCCAGTCACCTCTTGGAGACTGACATTGTGAACTGGTACCCACAATCTCTCAAGCTGAATGTTTGCTAAGAACATCTACATCTGTGTACTACTCTAATTCAGAGTCACCCCCAAACCTTCCTAAATGGAGATTCACCCAAGGGAGCCCCTCAAAACTTTCCAGAAACCATCATTTCATTTTCCTACTGAGGATCATTTTCAAAGTGATTTTGTTTGGAAACTGATGAGGAAATGCAGCCTCTGGTTGCCTGAAACTCTAATCCTGAAATATATACCCCATTTAGGCATATGGAATTATACTCTACTGATGGGCACACGCACACACGCACGCGCACACACACACACATTAATTCCTGCTATAGGCACACATTCTAGGTAACCTACTAATTGTTTTGCTTCCACATATTCTCCTTCTTTCAAACAAACACAAATGGAAAAGATCAGCTTCCAAGTAAAACTATTCCAGAAATTACCAGCATCTGAAAAATGTCCTAATTGCTTTTTAATGTGTGATAGGATCATAGATTTACAACTAGAAGGGATCTCGAAGACTATCAAGTCCAACTCCCCTCATTTTACAGGGCAGGAAACTGAGACTGAGAAAAGTGAAGTGAGATTTGAAACCAGGTCCTTTCACTTAGGGAAATAATCAATCACAGCCTCAGGGAGCTGTAAACTCACACAGCTCACTGCCTTTTAGCTAGCATTTGTCAGTCTCCCATAGAGGATCCATGAAACAAATCAAGGGCCTTTCTCGGGCACTTTTAATATCTCTGAGGTGCCAACATCACACTCAGGCTATCTATTGATTATTTCTCATCTTCACCACAAGATCAGCCTATCTCCTTTTCCCTCTTCTACAATGAAGCAAATAAATCACCATTTATATCAGACTGAAGCTTGCTTACATACACACACCATGTGCCCTCTGGGTCATCCAGAGTTGGAATTTTGATGCTTCTGAAATTATAGAGTTCAGTGATTTGCAGAAACAGTCTTTCTGGAAGAATAATGGTGTTAAGGAAATGGGTTTTTGCAAGAGTAAACAAACGGGGCCACTGAAACATTTTGTAATTCTCAAATGTGACTGAGTCTGGTGGTCTTTTCCCCCTACTATCTCTGGGCTCAGTTCATCGTCCATTTACAATGATTTTCTTAGAGAGAGACAGAGACAGAGACAGAAATACAGAGATTGAGCCAGATCCAGAGACAAAGACAGAGACAGAGAGAGACATACAGACAGACAGAGAGACAGAGACAGAGAGACTTCCAGAGCATATACTTTCAGAGAAGCATTGTCCCCCTTCCAAGTAATTACTTTAGGAGACATTTGTTCAAATGGCCTGGGAATTATTCTCCAAAATATGTACTCCTAGTAACTATAATGTACATTAACCAACTGTGAATAACTCAACTATTATCAGTAGAGCAAGGATCCAGGACAACTCCAAGAGACTCACTACAAAAGAAGACTCCACCACCATGGAAGGAACAGACAGAGTCTGAGTGCAGACTGAAACATACGATACTTCACTTTATTTCCTCCATGAGTTTTTCTCTAGTGTAAGCAATATGTGTCTTGTTACCCAACCTGATGAACAGGGAAACATGTAATATTATAATATATGTACAGCCTAAAGAGAGGAGGGGGAAAAAAGAAAAAGACATAGAGTTTTGGGAAAACTACTATGAGAATTTGTTTCTATTGGATAAGTATATTTATTACATATTTATCATAAATCACATATTATATTATTGTTATGTTGCATAATATATTATGTTATATAAATAAAAACAAATGGTAATTCTAAAAAAAAGTATATGCTCCTCTTTGGTACCAAGTGTCATTTCCAATTTGCAAGCTACCTTTTCATGAAACTTGGCTCTCATTAATTTGTGATTGTTCCTTTTCTAAATGATTGAAAATCCTCATAGGTTTCCTCCCCCTACCCCTGTTGCCCCCATTAACTGGTGATTGTTTCCAACACCCAAGTTTACCCTCAAATGATGAAGATTTATCACTGTGAAGGAGACTTAGAGGAATGTACTAAAGTTCTGAAAACCTGTCCCAAGGAGTGATCTGGAGCTTCCTTAGAACACAGGGAACTTCTCAGGAAGTTACTTTGAAGGGAACACAACTCATTTTGATGAGGAACCTCTGATCTGTTTGTTAAAAAATCAATCACATATCTCTAGTCACACTTCATATTCCTTGGTTTTATGGGTGAACCACATTATTATTTTTCAGATTCTCAAAGTGAGGGGTTGGTGATGTGGTTGGGGTGAGGGGGAAGAATGAAATTAGCAAAGTTGTTTCCATCTCATCAGGGAAGGATTATATGTTCAGCCACACGGATTCGGTTCTTCATTCAAAATTCCATCCCTTCCTTTTATGGCTATTGTCACAAATGAGTACGAATGGTTAGTTCCCTTCACTATTACTATAGAATGACCCATTTAGAAAAAAAGGGATTTGTTCATCAACTGTGTGACTTGTCCCATCTGAGCCTCAGTTTCTTTCTCCATAAAATATGAGTGTCAGACTACATAGCTTTTAGCATTTCTTTGACTTTTATGGCCCTATGATATTGCAGTGATTTGCCATTCCCTTCTCCAGTGTGTCCCCGTTTTACAGATGAGAAACTGAGGCAAATATGGAGTATATTGCTTGTCCAGGATAACAAAGTTAGTAAGTGTCCAAGGTCAGATTTGAACCTAGATCTTCCTGATTCCAGGTCTGTTGGGCTCTCTGCTTACACCACTTAACCAAGGAAAAGCTATTTTTGTCAGACCATTTCCAGAAGAAATAAAGGTTAATGTCATTCCAGCCCATTCTTTATTTGGCCCTAACTTTCCCTTTTAGCTTGATTTTCACCTATACCAGGGGTGTAGTAGAGCTAACTCAATCAAGCCAGTTGGCAAGAGTCAATTGGTAAATTTTCAGTTTGAGTGTTTATACCTTGAAACTTGGACATTGCTACAAATGATTGAATTATTATTTTGTTAATTGTCTAGACTTAAGAGAGTGATGGAATACATTTTTAATAACAGATTAAACTTTAAAATGTCATGTGTACATTTTTTTTTCGAAAGCTGAGTGTTAAACATTAATGAGAACATTCCTGCGCATTCTCCAACATGTTTCTCCTCTAACCTAACCAAACCTACTCAGTGTTCTCAGGATCAAAACATTTAGAGCTGAAAGAGAGCTGAGAGATCATCTAAGCTAACCTCTTCATTTTATAAAAGAGAAAACTCAACTTTACATACCAAGGTCATGCAGATGGAGAATAATAAAATTGGAATTCAAATGTGTGTTTATTGTCTAAAAGTCCAGGTCTCTTTCCCGTATACTGTACAGCTATTTTTTGGAGCAAGCCATATATACTTTCCTCCCCTACCTTTTGCTCAGTAACCTCTCTGTTCCCCAATTCTTCAGGACCCAGAGCCACAGGGATGGCCCCCTTCGTAGGCCTCCAATGCCATCCAATGTTAATTTAGTGCTTATATTGTTAGAAATCACAGATTTAAAGATGGAAATGACCTCAGAGGCTATCTAGTCCAATGCCTTTGTTTTACAGATGAGGGCCCTAACAGTTAAATAACTTGTCCAAGATGATATAGCAGCTGTGAGATTTGAACCTTGATAAGCTGATGGGTACCTTCCACTGTATGGAACTAAATCTCTAAAAGGTTCATTAAAAACAAAGAGTATATTTTTAAATAACATTTATTTCTAGATATCTCAGTCCCTCTCTCTCATCCCTGAACCACAGAAGGCATCATCTGGCAAACAGATGTGTCTATATAGATTATGTCTTTTGTGTTTCCATTTCCCAATTCATTCTCTGGAGGTGAACGTTCCCAAGTTCTTCTTCCAATATTAAATCTGTAGCTGTATATAATGTTCTCCTGCTTCTGCTCATTTCATTCTTCATTATCCCATGTAGTTCTTTCCAAGTTTTTAAAAAATTAATCTGCTCAGCATTTCTAAAGTAAAGTAGTATTCCATCACAATTAAACACCATAATGTGTTTAGCTTTTGGCCAATGGATGGACATCTTGATTTCTGGTTCGTTGCCACCACAAATAGAGCTGCTATAAATATTTTAGAATGGATAGGTTCTTTTTGCTTTTCACTGATCTCCCCCCTGCCCAACGGGGCTAAGGGTACATGCAGTTTTGTAACTCTCTGGGCAGAATTCCAATTTGCTCTCCAAACTAGTTGGATCAGTTGACAGTTGAGTGTATCTTTTTTAAAAAATATATATTCCTTTACATATGCCAGAGCTCTCAGTAGAACATAGTAGGCACTCAATATTTCTTGGTTAATATAATGAACACCTACCGTGTTTTCCTTATCTATGTTTCTGTGACAAGTCCAGATCAGGACATCATGTTCTTTCTGTATTAGGGAGGGAAGGTCATCATGTGCCAATCACTAAGGAAATCTCTGGGCAGGAGAAAAGGGTCATTCTTTTTTATTTAAGGTTCAAGACAGTAGGGGAACAGACTTAACTCAAAGGATAGGCTTGGCCAGCGGAGTACCAGTATCCAAAATGAGGCCGTTCCTCTGGTTTAGACAAAAAGGAGAATTACTCTTGAGCAGTGAATTCCAAAAGCTGAGAGATTTCTACGGAAGTCTAAAAGTCAAGTTTCAGGTAGCCCCAGAGCTTACTTCCTGGAAACTTCGTTTCCAAGATTCATGTGCCCTCGTCCCTCCAAATGTGATGCCCTGAATGTGCTTGGGCAAGTCCCACTGCTCTCTTCTGACTCAGTCATCTCAGTCAAATGGAAGACTCCATCACAGAGAGCAAGGAAGAGAATATACTATTTTTTTTAAAAACCCTTACCTTCCATCTTAGAATCAATACTGTGTATTGGTTCCAAAGTGGAAGAGCAGTAAGGACTAGGCAATAAGGGTTAAATGACTTGCCTAGGGTCACACAGCTAGGAAGTGTCTGTGGTCAAATTTGAACCCAGGACCTCTTGGCTCGCAAACCACTGAATCAGCCTCCTTTACTATTCACTTTTATCAAGACTCGAGATTATCAGAGTTGGCGAGAGGGAAATAAGAGACAAAAGTACCTTATCTGAGGAGATAAAAGGGCACAGTCCTGTCCCATCTCAGCACTGAGCATCCTGGCAATCTGAGAAGACCCAAATTCTAATCCTACCTCAGACACTTTCTAGCTATGTAGGCCTAAGCAAGTTATTTCACCACTCAGCCTATTATCTCATCTGTAAAAGTAGAGGTTGGACCCTCCGGGCAATAAGTTTCCTTCTAGCTCTAAATCTGTTTCTATGGAAAATGAGTGCTCCATCTATCACTACAGTATCACTCTTCATTGCCTCAACCAGGGACATTTGACAGAAAGTATGGCAGAGAGGACATCAGAAAGTTTAGGAATATACCTGAATTTTCCCCTAATCATTTGTTATTATCCATTACCTCATCTTAGCCCTACTGCAAGATTGTCTTAGCCTGTGTCTCACTGTCTCACTGTAATGAACTCTCAGGATTGTAACACCCTGGCCTAAAGAATATGTACTGAAGCATCATGGAATCATGGGATGTTAGCATTGGAAAAGGAATCAGCAGGACAGAGGCAGAGGAGGCTCCTTGGAAGAAGACTGGGCTTTGCACTTAAAAAACCCGATTTCAAACTCCAGGGCTGCAATGCACTACATTTGTGAATTCAGGCAAGTCAAATAACTTCCCCAAGGCTCAGTTTCTTCTTCTACAAAAGGAGGATGTCAAACTAAGTCATTCCTTTAAAAAAAAAATCTTACCTTCTCTCTTAGAATTAATATTTTGTGTATTGGTTCCAAGACAGAAGAGTGGTAAGAGCTAGGCAATAGGGGGTCAGTGACTTGCCCAGGGTCACACAACTAGTGTCTGAGCTCAAATTTGAACCCAGTACCCTAGACTCTGAGTCTGGCTCTCAATTAACTGAGCCACCTGGCTGCCCCCGGACTGGTAGTTTCTAAGGAGGCAGTATGGCAACAGAAAGTAAAGGTTTAAAAAAGAGATAAGAAAAATCATACAATTTGTTAGTGATTAAGGCAGAAAGAAGATCGGGCATTTTGATGCTTCATCTAATGTGTGACTATTTTGTCATTTAAAATTGACTTGCTCCAAAACTTGAAGAAAAGAAAGTCTTACACACAGACTCAACCAGAGAGGGAAATAAAAGGGTTATTTTCTTATTTCTAAATAATAGAATTTAAAAACGTAAAATTTATATGGTACTTCAATCTTTGTAAAACATTTTATGTTTTGCATATTATGTATGACCCTGGATAAATCATTTAACTTCCTCATCTCTGTTTCCTCATTTATAAAAGGAAGATAATAAAAGCATCCACCTCACTTAAACGTAAAACATTTGCAACCCTTAACATGCTAAATAAATATTAGTTATCATCACCTCTAGTATTTCATCTGATTCTCACATCAACCCCATAAGTCCTATGCTTATTATCATTAACACCCCCCCTTTTTTTCTAACTAATGAAGAAACTAAGATTCAGAGGTCTGTAAAAAAAAAACCCATCCAGGATCTCATAGCTAGTGAATGTCTAAAGTGGAATTTGAACTCAGATCTTTCTGACTAACTCCAGCACATCAATCTACCAATGGAAATACTAAATATCTGTGATGGAGAATCTATGGCACACATGTCGGAGGGGGCACTCAGAGCTTTCTCTGTGGGCTCTGCCCACATGCCATCTCATCAGCAAAGAGTACACTAGAGTTCATTACTAGAAAGTCAGAGGGATACAGAGCCAGGCTTCATGCTGCCCCTTTTCCATGCATGCCTGAGAATATTTCTCACATTACCCGACCTTCTAAAAGGTTCACCATCACTGCTATATCCAATAAACAAGGTCAACCAAAACCTAGATGCAAGCAACATAATGTGAGAGAAGGAACACTGGTCTTGGAATCAGAAGGACTAGGTTCTAATCCTAGCTATGACTCCAACAAACTGTGAGATATTCGGGCAGGACACTTGACCCCAGTGAGTCTCAGTTTCTTCATCTGTAAAATGGGAATGATAACAATGCTTGTACAATCTACATCTATATAACTACAGAGAGAGATAGAGAGAGGAGAAAGATTCAGAGAGAAGATAGAAAGAGAAAAGGTAAGAAACACAGAGAGAGAGACAGAGATGAGACAAAAACAGAGATAGAGACAGAGTAAAGACAGAAAGAGAGATAGAGGAGACAGACACAGAGACACAGACACAGACAGAGACAGACAGAGACTGAGATACAGAGAGAGAGAGAGAGAGAGAGAGAGAGGGAGAGAGAGAAGGGAGAGAGAAAGAGAGGGAGAGAGAGAGAGATTGAGCACAGAGAGGGAGGGAGGGAGACTTTTATGAGGAACCCACTTTGCAAACTTTGAACATGCTCCAACTGTGAGTTTTATGAAAAGTCATTCAGAATTGGAGCCATTGGCTATAGGAGACAACACATTAGGGTTTACCCACTCACTAGGTTTCTTTGCTCTGGGCTTCAAAGCAGCCTGTGGTTTCTTTGGGTATTACCAAGGGAGATGTATAATGTAAAGAATGATTCAATGTCTCTGCAGTGGTGGGTGTTTCCAGTGATTTGGAGCTTGGGCAATCTAAGTGCCAAGTGCCAAGTGCCAATATGAGATCCCCCTTTGAAGTCTCCAATCCCATGGGGGAAATTCAGCAGATCACTTTTCCTTTGGTAAAGTTTGGGGGAAGACAGATGCCCTTATCATGCAAATTGGCTGGTCTGTGGAAACCCTGAGGCATTCTGCACAGTTCTGGGAAAAAGGGTTGCCTACCATCCTCATCAAGCTGGCATGAAATAGAGGGCTTGGGCTAGTTAACAAGATGCAGAGCTAGAAAGGATTCAACAAATCCTTTAGTTCAACCCCCATCCCGATTTTCTATATAAGGAAAATGAGGTTCAAAGAGTTTAACCCTCATCTAGGTACAAGTAGTTCACAACCAAACTCCCTGCCTCCCCGGTAGATTTTTTCTATTGTCTCATGTTGCTTATATTTGCCCAAGTTAGAGTCTTTCACATACAAACCCAGTGGTTTTGGGCTCAGTTTCCCCCATTCTGGTTTATCTCTAGTTGCAACTAGGTCCTGATGTTTGGAAATTAAGGATTCAAGATTAGAACAAGGAGATGAGGGGCAGCTATGTGGCTCAGTGGATTGAAAGTCAGACCTAAAGACAGGAGGTCCTGGGTCCAAACCTGGTCTCAGACACTTTCTAGCTAGGTGACCCTGGGCAAGTCACTTAACTCTCATTTGCCTAATCCTTACCACTCTCCTATCTTGTAATGGATACTTAGTATTGATTCTAAAACAGAAGCTAATGGTTGTTTTTATTTTTTTAAATTGAGGCTGGACCTATTTGAGGGAATTAATAGTGCTCCAAGGAAGGTGGTGTTGTCAACTTTGACTTGACTCTCATAGGTGGCCATCAAATGGCTGCATAGTCTCAGCATCATTATAAAGCAGCCCCCATAATGGATGTTCAGTCATTTAACAATGTCCAACTCTTTATGACCCCTTTTGGCATTTTCTTGGCAGAAATAGTGGTTTATCATTCCTTCTCCAGCTCATTTGACAGATGAGGAAACTGAGGCAAACAGGGTTAAGTTACTTAACAAGGTTAAATGACAATGTAAAGAATGAATCGTTGTCCTTGCAGTAATGGGTGTTTCCAGCAAATTTGGAGTCAGACCAATATAAGTGGCAAATGCCAACATAAGAACCCCCTATGAACTCCCCAAATCCACGGGGGAAATTCAACTGAAGGTTATTCTTCCTTTGGTAAAGCTTGGGGGAAGCTAGGTGCTTTTATCATACAAGCTATGGAATAACTAGCAAATGTCTAAGGTCAAATTTGAACTCAGGTCTTTCTGACTCCAACTCCATCCACTGAGCAACCTAACTACCTTCATTTGGCATACAATAGTCACCAACTGATTCCATCTACATCCTATACTTCTCTAGTACTATCCACAGCCACTGAATAATATATAGGAATTGGAACTGGAAGTCTCCTTAGAAATCATCTCATCTAGTCCCTTATCTTACAGTTAAGGAAACTGAGGCCCAGAAATTTTAAGTTACATGCCCAAGGTCACAGAGCTAGAAAATATCTGAGCCAGGATTTGAAACTAGGTCTTCCTGACTCTAAGTGCAGCACCACTGACCCATATTCCAGCATTATTGGTCCATTTGGAGCTCCTGAAAACAATATATTCCATCTCTGTGCCTAGGTACTGGCTGTCCCCAAAGCCTAGGATGTCCTCCTTCATCACCTCCATCTTTTTTCCCTGACTTCTTTCAGAACTCAGCTCAGATTTCACCTAGGCCACTCCCAGTCCCCACACTCCCTCTCCAGCTGATAATACCTTCCCCTCTTAGTATGTCTCCTATCTTTTTTTACCTGTTTATTTTCATTTTTTTTAAGTTTCATTGATATTTTTGTTTTTACATTACAAACATCTACAGATCACCCTCACTCGGTGAGAGGACTCTTGTAACAAAGTAAGCAATATCTGAAAGGCCTGCAACATTCCATAACTGTAGCAGCCCCTGCCCCATTCAATTTTTTAAAGTTTAATTAGCAGAAATCTATTTTGTCTTTCCTCCCAGACCCCAACCCACTGAACAAAAAAATAAAAAAATTCTTCATAACAAATATTCAGTCAAGAAAAACAAATTTACTTAATGCCTGTTTACACACACACACACACACACACACACACACACACACACACACACACACACACACAAATATATGTGAAGATGTTTCATTCCATATCCTAAATCCATCACATCTGACATGGATGGCATATTTCATCGTTGGTCCTCTGGAATCATGGATTGTCACACTATCTATCAGAGTTCTTACAGCTTTTAGAGTTGCCTTTTGAGTGTTGTTATTATATAAATTCTTCTCCTGGCTCCACTTATTTCATTCTTCATCAGTTTATAAAGTTCTCAAAGTGATGATTTTTTCAATAGAGATGTTACAGTATACATTTTTCTTTTGGTTTTGCTTATATCAGTCTGGATCAGTTCTTCTAAACCTTCCCATGTCTTTCTGAAATCATCTCTTTCCTCGTTTCTTAGAGGACAATAGAATTCCATCACACTTATACATCACAACTTGTCTAGCCATTCTCCTTTGATGAACATCCAGGTTTTTTTTGCCACCATAAAAAGAATTTCCATACTATTTTTGTCCATGTAGGGCCTCTTCCTATTTCTTTGATTGCTTTTGGGTATAGAGAAAGCTATGGTATAACTGAGTCAAAAGCACACACTGTTTAGCAACCTTTTGTATATAATTCCAAATTGCTTTCCCGAATGGTTGTACCCCTCTATAGGTCCATCAACAGTGAATAAGTACCCCAATTTTCCCACAGACCTTCCAATATGGGTGATTTTCCACTTTTGCTATCATCTCTCCCAATCTAATGGGTATAAGTTAAAATCTCAGAAATGCTTTAATTTGCATTCTCCAACTAGTAGCAATTTGAACCATTTTTTCCATTCGTCTATAGACTGTCTATGCTTTTCCTCTTTAAAACTATCTATCGGGGGCAGCTGGGTGGCTAGTGGATTGAGAGCCAGGCCCAGAGATGGGAGGTCCTGGGTTCAAATCTGTCCTCAAAAACTTCTTAGCTGTGTGACCCTGGACAAGTCCCTTAACCCCCATTGCCTAGCCCTTACCACTCTTCTGCCTCAGAACCAATACACAGTATTGATTCTAAGATGGAAGGTAAGGGTTAAAAAAAAATGTCTGTTTATATCCTTAGGCCATTTTGTAGTTGGGGAGTGGCTTTTATTCTTATACATTTGAATCAGTTTATAATTATCATACATATATAATTACATGTTATATATATAATTATTATATAAATTAAGAGGAAATGAGATGCAAACGAGATCTTTATTAGAAAAACTTGCTGCAAAGACCTTTTTTGTCCCCAGTTAATTATTTCCCTTTTAATCTTAGTGTTATTTGATTTGTTAATATGAAAATTTTTAAATTTTATGTAGTCAAAACTATCCCTTTATATCTTCTATAATCTTCTCTATCCCTCATTTGGTCATGAACTTTTCTCTTACCCATAGATCTGAGAGGCATGTTTTCCCATGTTTCTTTAGTTTGTTTATAATGTGACCTTTTATATTCATTTATATTTTATATTCATTTGGACCTTATCTTGATATAAGGTGTGATGTGCTCATATAATTCTAATTTCTTCCATATGCCTGTCTAATTTTCTCAAATAGTGAGTGGATCTTTGTATACTAGATATGTTTTCCTCTGCTTATTGTATCCTTATTCTGATCCCTTCCTCTATTTTTAATGGTATCAAACTATATTGAGAATTTCTGCTATGCAGAATAGTTTAAGAGCTGACCCCGGTAGACCCCCATCATTCCCACTTCTTCTCATTATTTCCCATCTACACTGCATGTCATATCCACCTATTATAGCATACATGTCATCTCCTGCATTAGAACGGTAAAAGCTTTAAAGCAAAGATTGTTTGGGAGGTTTTTTTAGTTTATTTTGGTTTGATTTTTGTGTATCTTCAGCCCTTAGTCAAGTTCCAAGCATGTAGTAAGCCTCAGCCTCTAAGACTCTGAACCTTAGAGTTCTAGCTCTAAAGAGAAATCCTAAGCTCCCTTAGAGCCAGAGGCTCAGGGTACCCAAGATCCTGTCTACAATATGGCATGAGCTCATTGTTATGACATGCAAGGCACTGTGCAATGGAGTTACAAAGAAAACCCCCAAACACTCCCTATTCTCAAAGACCTCTGAGTCCTATGGGGGGTCCCCCAGTCTTCTGAGGGCTCAGAGATCCGGAGCTCAAATGCAGGTGCCCTCAGCTGAAATATCTCTTGATCAATATGGACATGTTTTGTATGACAATATATTATCTATCTATCTATCTATCTATCTATCTATCTATCTATCTATCTATCTATCTATCTATCAGATCAAGTTGCTTGCCAGTTCTAGGGAAAGGGAGGAAAGGAGATAATATGATTCATATTACTTGGAAAACTTAGGTGGAAATTTGTTATTACATGTAATTGGTAAAATGGATAAATTATGAAATATCTCTTGGGTATGTCTCATTGGAACAAAGCTACAGTACAGTACAGCTTGTGTTTAAGTCAGGTCTAGAGTCCTAATCACCATCTTGTCCTTTCCTAATCCGTGGAGACTAAGAACCAGAAGAGATCTTGTCCCTCTGGGGACCAAGGTCTGAACCTATTCCATGCTCAGTAGGACCCCTGGGGGTAGTTGCCCCTTTATTGACTAGACATTGCCCATTATATGGCAGTCTTATGGGTTCTCCAGCCAAAGAATTCCTCTCATCCATCACATCTTCAAACATACAACCTCTAGCTTTGCTTATCACTATTTACCTGGACTATTGCAATAATCTCCTAACTGGTCTTCTGGCCTCCAGGGTCTCTCTTCTCTAATTTACTTTCTACATAGCTGTCAAACTAATATTCCCAAAACACATCCTCTGCTCCATCCTCTTTATTTAAAAATATTTAAAAATAATATTAAATATAATATATTTAATATAATATACATTATATATAATTATATATAATATATTTAATAAATATTTAAATATTATTTTTTTAATCATTAATGTCACCCTTTTGCCACTGGGGAGGCAGCTAAGCAGCACAGAGGATGGAGTACCAGGCCTGGAGTCAGGAAGTTCTCAGTTCAAATCCACCCTCAGACATTTCCTAGCTATGTGACCCTAGGCAAGTCACATGAGCCTATATGACTTAGTTTTCTCATCTGTAAAATGACCTGGAGAAGTAAATGACAAGCCACTCCAGTGTCTTTGCTCAAAAAACTCCAAATGCAGTCACGAAGAGTCAGACCCAACTAAATAACAATAATTGCCTCTAGGATAAAATATAATATCCTCTCATTTTTATTTTTTACTATAATTTACTATAATTTATTATAATATTTTATTATAATATTGTGCATTCATTGTTATATTTTATTATAGCTGTTTTATTATAAAACACACTTTTTATTTCATTAATTAATAGCTTTCCTTCTTATTAATTGCCCAATGACCATCTCTCCAACAAAGAAGTTACCAACGCATGGCCAAGCTACCAGAGTAGTCTCTCCTTTTGCTCTGTTCCTGGCCACAACTTTGGAGGGAAAGTCTTGAAGTCTGTTTCATTTCTTTGCTCATGCCTCACTCTCACACAGTATAAAATTAGAACAGCCCAAAGTTTCAGGAACAAATACCTGTGTCTGCCCCTTCAGCTGCAAGAAAAAGAAACTAGACAGGGACTTTCCTCCTTTGCTACCAGCTGGGCTTCAGCTTGGACACTGTTCCTGCTGTGGGAGAGAGCATGGTGGGGGAGGAAAGAGTAAGATCCACAACCCACCTATTCTTCTTTCAGGACATCATGAGATGAACTCCTACATGTGCCTCAATTGAAAGAAATGTTCCCGGGTCAGAATAATAACCCAAAACTTTAACCCTCCCCTAGGCATGAAAAAGAAACAGAAGTCCAAAAAATCCCCCATTCCCTTTTCTTGAGCCAGTCAAATAACTCTTTGTCAAATCCTTCTAACTACATATACCGCTGGGAAATCCTGGATCTGAGACCCTCTGTATTAAACCTGACAGCTAAGACAAACTTCCATCAGAGATACTTGCCTTTCTGCCTATATTTAACAT
The DNA here is from genome assembly GCF_027887165.1 of Monodelphis domestica. NCBI lineage: Eukaryota > Metazoa > Chordata > Mammalia > Didelphimorphia > Didelphidae > Monodelphis > Monodelphis domestica. The sequence continues at coordinate 700,598,060 of NC_077227.1, read as the reverse complement.
TTTATAACCATGAAACATGTATAAGTTGATCAGCATTATTATTGTTATAAATCTGGGACTGATGTTAAAATAATAATCTGTATTTATATATCACTTTAAAGCTGACAACGTACTTTTATCTGTTAGCTCATTGAAATTCATAACAACCCCATGAGATCAGTGTTATCATTATCCTCATTTTGCAAAAGAGAAAATTAAAGGACAGAGACGTTAAATAATCTGCCCAATATCACATAGCTAGTAAATGGCTATGGCAAGGTGCAGCCAGGGTAGCTCAATGGAAAAAGAGCCAGGTCTAGAAATAGGAGATTCTGGGTTCAAATTTGACCTCAGATACCTCCTAACTGTGTGACCCTGGGCAGGTCACTTAACTCCCATTGCCTAGTCCTTACCACTCTTCTGCCTAGGAACCAATACAAAGTAGTGATTCTAAGAAGGATATTTTCTGCCTTAGAACTGATATTTATTATCAGTTCTAAATAGAAGGTAAGGGTTTTAAGAAAGAAAAAAAATTCTATGGCAGGATTTGAATTAGGGTCAAATGTTCTAACACAGAAACCATTTATGCAACAAATTGAAAAGACTCATCATCTCTTTGTCTTGTTATTAGTGATGAGATAGCTTATGAGGAGCACGGGTCCTTGGAAGAAATAATCCCACAAATAAATTATGTATTTTAAAAATATTTTTAATATTCATGTTTCAAATGTCCAGTAAATATGATAGCTAATAATTATCATAAATTAATTAATAATGGATAATTAATAAATACCATCATGATCAGGAGTATTCATGTAAGTGTTGACAGTGAAGATGGACAAAGCAGACAAAGATTCCTTTAAGGTCTTAAATGCTATGACCTAGGTGTAGTTGGAGCAGAGTCTTGAAGGATAC
>NC_077227.1:700517487-700595142 GCF_027887165.1 Monodelphis domestica | reverse complement strand
AAGAAAGAAGAAAGGAAGAAAGGAAGGAAGGAAGGAAGAAAGGAAGAAAGAAGAAAGAAAGAAAGAAAGAAAGAAAGAAAGAAAGAAAGAGAGAGAGAGAGAGAAAGAGAGAGAAGGAAAGAAGAAAAGAAAGGAGGGAGGGAGTAAGGAAGATGGATAGAAATGCATAACAGGGTCAAAGGATCAGACCTAGAAAGGACTGAGTGAGAATATGATGAGATATGAATCAGAGGGAAGTCATTGGGTAGAATGCTCATTGGTACAAATTTGATATAAGAAGCTCGGAAAGCTATCATATTATATAATATGATTTATACATACATATCTATGTGTGTGTGTGCAGACAGACAGATGGATGGATAGATGGATACGATGGAGACAGTCAATGGGCAGTAATAGGAACAGGACCCTCATACTCTGAAATCTTGTATTTCTCACTAGTTAGCATTAGTTAAACATCAACTGCAAAACCTGTCGTTTCAGCATTAGTCAAGCATGAATTTCAGATTGATCAGTTGCCCATTCTGTGTATTGGATCTATAATATTCTATACTGGGCGTCAGCTTTGTGCTTAATCTTTTTTTAATTATCCATATTGTTCTATATTTAGTTCAGAACTGTAAGACATAATTAATTACCTATAGTGATCCTCCAATGCACTGTATCCCCACCCCCCACCCCGACCATATTCTCATTCCGGAAAGGCAGCAAGACCTCTCCTACATTGACAAATGATGCCAAGTTGGACAACGGGGAACAAGGGACTTGCGCCCCGGGGACTTTGGCATTCCAGCAGAATCCCCCAAACCTGCCCATGCTCCGTATTCTCTAGGATGTACCTGTCAAACCCCAAAACACAGCTCCACCTGAATTTGGCCAGGCCCATTTTCTAGGGTTTTCAGGAGAGGTGAAGATTCCTCTGGAATGGGAGATGAGCAGCCCCCAGACCCTAATAAATATGCTAACCACATATCTCTGCCAATTACGCACTCTGGTCCACAGAGCGCAGAAGCTGCTACTCCACACCTGGAGAATCAAGCTCCAAAGAAGCTACCCTACTAGCCCCTGGGCTTATCCATCAGCCCTAAGCCTACCTGGTTAGCTCCCAGACTATTCCACCAGTTATCAGGCTAAAACTGCCCTATGTCACCATGTGGTAAACCTACTGACACTGTGTCACACCCGCTGTCCCCAAAGGTTTAATATCCGATTTTATAGGAGTTGTCGCTGAATGGACTTTTAGAGGTCATCCATTCCAACCCCCTCATCTAGATTAGTTGTGATTCAGTCAGTGAGAGCACTGGCTAAAGAAGGTCCAGTAGGACCAACCAGAAGGGGGCGCTGCTCCCCTGGGGGAGCCAGAGGGGCTTTCTCTGCAATGATTAGAGAAACACAGACCTTGCCCAGAGAAAATCTAATGAATTATTACAGAGGTAGTGAGCGTGCTGTAGTGAAGAGAACTCATGCTCACTCTGTAACATTAACTAGTGCCCCCTTCCTCCCCTTCCCCTTCCTCTTCTATAAAATTGGCACATTAATATTTTCAGTATTCTGCCAGAAGCGTGAGAGCTGGGAGGGCCTTTAGAAGTCATTTCTTATTTGTGTATGGCTTAGCCAAAGGCCAGCCTTGGATTCAGAAAGGTCTGGATGTGTTCATGTATCATATATCAGCTGACAGCTGGGCAAGTCATTTAACCTCAGTGTTCCTACACAACTCTGAAAGACTCTAAGTAGTGGAAAAGTCACCATTCTGAATTGAAAGAGGGAGTTTTGTCACCAGAGATCCATGACATCACAGGTCTGATCAAAAATATTATGATTATTATTCAGGCTATTTAACTTGACCTACTCTGATTAAAATAATTCTAGGTCCTTCCTCGGAGTTCCCTGCCAACTCTTAGAATTCATAAGACCCTGAACATGCCTAATTGTCCCTGATCTCTGAAGCGAAGCAGGGCTGGACCAGGTTGGTAAGTGGATGGGAGACCACCTCAAAATACCAGGCATTGTAGGCTTAAAAAATGCATAAGAACTATCCTCCCTTTAATGTCAAGAACTATAGACTATACCCAAAACTAAGCACCCCATCTGGGCTTCAAACCAACCCCCAATCCATTCTAGAAAAGCCCCAGAAACTGGTATAAATTCTTGGATTCAAAAAAGGCTGAGAGAGTGGGGAACCCACAATAGGTTAGCATTCCAAACACGGAGGGGCCCTTGGATATCTGCAAACACAGAGATTCTCCATGGCTCTTCCTCCATTATTAAGGAAAGGAGAAGTAGAACATCGTGAGAAATATTCTCCTCCCCAGTCTCTCAGCACACTCAGCTTCCAAAAGCCCTACAAAGTGGAACCTAGCCAGGGTTCAAGGGAATTGTAATCAACATCTGTTTTAATTGCCATTTGTTCTGTCGATTTATCTATTTCTGCGATTTATCCATTTTTTAAATAAAAAAGGACAGAGATGACCCGATAGATTTTTATTGCTATAGTTCTTATAAATCATCCCTGAATCTTATAATCTTATAAGAGCAGAAACCATGGCGTGTAAGGATTAGCTAAAGTAAGTGGTGAAGACAAGTTATAGAAAGGCAATCAATGAAGCAATCAGTAATCATTATTAAGGACCTCTATACACTAGGCACTGTGTTTAGGACACTGGAAAGCCATAGACAAAAGTAAAAACTGTCCCTGACCTCAAGGAATTGAAATATAATTGAGGAACATAATCAGGAGAGAGAGAGGGAGAAAGAGAGACAGAGAGAGAGACAGAGACAGAGACAGAGACAGAGACAGAGACAGAGACAGAGACAGAGAGAAATGGACAAAGACACAGACACAGACACAGACAGACAGAGACAGAGATACAGAGAGAGGAGAGAGAGAGAGAGAGAGAGAGAGAGAGAGAGAGAGAGAGAGAGAGAGAGAGAGAGAGAGAGAGAGAGAGAGAGAGAGAGAGAGAGAGAGAGAAAGAGAGAGAGAGAGGAAGGAAGGAGAAAAGTGGGGGAGAAAGAGGGAGGGAGAAAGACAGAACAGAAGGAGAGAGGGAAGAAGAGATATGGAGTGTGTGTGTGTGTGTGTGTGTGTATAATATGAGTGCTGAGGTTGCAGTGAAAAATAAACCTAAGTTCAAATCCAGCTCCAGACATTTATGAGCTGTTTGACCTTAACCTGTTCACCTCAGTTTCCTCATCTGTAAAACTGATATAATAGCACCAACCACACAGCATTATTGTGATGCTCAAATAAGATAATAATTATAAAGCCCTTAGTGCAGTGAATGGCATGCAATAAGTGTTATATAAAAGTTCGCTATTATTACATCTATATGTACAAATATGCATATAAAATAGGATTGTAGCATCAGAGATAGAAGGGACCTCAGAAGCTATCTAGTTCAACCGCTTCATGTTATTTATATGTGACATAATTGTGGAGGGACATTAGTTGCTTAAAAGATCAGGAAAGGCTTTGTTAGAAGGTGATGTTTAAGCTGATCCTTAAAGGAAACAAGAGATTCTAAGAAGCCCAAGTGAAGTGAGAGGGCTCCAGATATGCTGAGCAATTAATGCAAAGGCACGAAGATGGAAGATGGGGCATTCTGTACAAGAAACAGGTTGGATGGACGTATATGTGAAAGGGAGGAATTTCTAATAAGGCTGATGTGGGGGTCAGATTTTGAAGGTAGATTTCCTTTAATAGAAGGAAAAAGTTCCTAATAATTAGTTGCCCAACAATTCTCCTTCAGGAAGTAAGGAGCTCTTCATACATGGGGTGTTTGTTTTCATTCATTTATTCATTCATTCACAGCTCAAAATAGGTATGATGGAAAGGATTCATGAATAGACTAGGCACTTGGAATAGATGACCTCTAATGTTCTCAGTCCTTTATCAGGCATGTCAGACTCTTCATGACTCCATTTGCGGTTTTCTTAGCAAAGGTACTGGAGTAGTTTGCCATTTCCTTCTCTAGTTATTTTTGCAGATGAGGAAACTGAGGCAAACAGGATTAAGTGACTTATCCAGCTAGTAAGTGTCTGATGCCTGATATGAATTCAGGTCATCCTGGCTGCAGGCTAAATGCTCTGTTGCACTTCCTATCACATACCATGTTGCCTTAAAAAACAAACAAACAAACAAACAATAAAACAACTTTACCTTCTATCTTCAAATTGATACTAAGTATTGGTTCCAAGGCAGAAATTCAGTAAGGGCTAGGCAACAGGAGTTAAATGACTTGTCTAGGGTTACACACCCAGAAAGAGTCTGAGGTCAAATTTGAACCCAGGTCCTCTTGACTCCACACTTAGCACTCTGCCTACTCTCTTATCCCAAACTAATGTAGAATAATGCTCAATTTGCATCTAGAATCATGGCATTTTAGGGGTTGAGATCATCTTAAAACCTTCTTCTTCCAATCCTTTCATAGATTGGAAAACTAAATCAAGAGAGAGAAGCTCAAGCAAGATCATACTGAGGAACAACTCAGGTCTCAAACCCAGCATCCCAATCCAGCGTCCTTTCCACTACTCTACAGGCAAAACAATGTCTCATTACTTTTGGAATTAGAAGGTAGTCCAATGATCATCGAATCCAGCCCCCTCATTTTTTAGATGGGAGGGGGAACTAAAAAAGAGGAGAGCTTAAGTAATTTACCTGACTGGTAGTAGAAAGCTTAGTAAGGATCCAAGTCTGACCACAAACTAGATGTTTAGTTGTTCAATCATTTTTTTTTTTAACCTTAGCACTCTATGGTGGAAAAGCTATCCCTTGGGATCTTAATCCAATAAAGATAGCTCTACGCATTGGACTTGGACAACTTAAGACACCAATTCCTTCTCTTAATTCTCCTGGAAAGTTTGTCCTCAATAGAAAGGAAAGATTTTCCCTTGTAGCTGGATCTCTGCCCAAGGGCCAGATTTGTTGCCCTCTAAGTGAAAGCCTCATATTCTGGTTTCAGAACCACCACCCAAATGCTAGGGAATTGAACTTTGCTAGCTCCTTAAACCTTTGACCAAGAAAAATATCAAAAGAGTCCCCCTTATGACAACTGGCAACCAGTTCTAAATATGGGTTTGGCTTTCCTTTTCATTTTCCATTTGAAAAATTCCCCAGCTCCAAGAATCCAAGAAACTTGCCCCTTCTCTTTGTGCTTTTTAAGTGTAACCCCCAGCAGGAAGCTGACTGGAATCTTTTTCTACATATCAAAGTCTCAGAATGTTGTCATTTCTATCTATGTTTAATGCTAATTTGTGTGGGGGGCTCAAATTAGACAATGGATGTAAAGCAATTTGCAAACAACTTTGAAATGACCAGCTATTATTATTATTATTATTATTAGTCACCAGGCCATTCTGGTGATGACTTTATTTCCCAAGCCACCTATTGCATTCCTACTGAGTTCAAGCAGTGTATATAGAGCAATACTAAGGGTAAATATTTAACAACCAGGCTCTCCTGGAGGAAAAAGTATATGCACCCATTTTGTGAACTAAATCTGCATTAATAACACTTTCTTAAGTTTAGACAATCAACAAAACAATAAATCATGGCATTAATTGCTGATTTCTGAGGTGTAAGGGCTCATACTGAAAATCTAAGAGTTGACAAGCTGGTTAGAGCTGGTTCCAGCACATCCCTTCCCTAAGCTCTCAAGTACTATATGAACAGATAAAAAGTTAGAAAAGCCCAGGAACATATTCTGTGACTTTGTTATCAGAGGAACAGTCAATTATTCAAATGATCAATCAATAAGCATTTATTAAGCACCTACTATGTGCCAGCCACTGTGCTTAATAAAGAAGATAGGAAAAGAGGAAAAAGAGTATCCTTGCCCCAAAGGAGCTCTAACCTAACAATGAAGACAACAAGCAAAGAGACATTTACAGAATAAACTATACACAGGATAAACAGGAAATAATTAAAAGAGTGAAGGCACTGGAATTAAGGGGGCTAAGAAAGGGCTTCTTGTAGAAGATGGGATTTTAGTCAGAATTGAAGGAAGCCAGGGAGGTCTAGAAATAACCACAAATTTATTCTCCTTCCACTATATTCTGCTGTCTTTTTTCTTGGCTGTTTCAGTAGGGAGCTGCTTTGTGCTGAGAACAAACAGAAAAATATGGTGACATTTTTAACTAATCATTTCATGTAATTCAATTTAATATCCATGTAGCAATTCTCCTTTCTGTGGTTTTGTTTCTGCCCCTTTCTCCCGTCTTCCACCCTAATTTATTCTATTTCAACATCATCCTCATGGTTGTTCTGCCCTCACTGCTCACTAGCTATATGGCTTCCCATGAATCACTTCATATATATGGGTCTCAATTTCATGTGTAAAATTAGAGGCAAATGTTCTTTATTTGGGTTAAGAACTTGTTCTTTTATATATATAATCCTATTTATTTTATTTCATTCATTTAAAAATATGATTCTGAGAAGAACTTTGGGTGGCCATGACTCTAATATCTTCCAATTCTGAAATATTTATAGAATCTGAGAGCCAGGGGATAGCTAGGTGACTCAGTGGATTGAGAGCCAGGCCTAGATACCAGAGGTCCTGGGTTCAAATATGACCTCAGATACTTTCTAGCTGTGTGATCCTGGACAAGTCACTTAATCTTCATTGCCTAGCCCTTGCCACTCTTCTACCTTGGAACCAGTACTCAGTACTGATTCTAAGAGAAGGTGAGGGTTTGAAAAAAGAATCTGAGAGCTAGAAAGGACCTTAGATTTGTTGAATTGCACTGAGGTCACCTTCAGGTTCAGCCTTTACATGACATATGAGTCATTACTGGTCTAGAACATTAGAAGCACTGGTCTAGACCATTTTTTTTTTTGCTTCAAGACTTCAAGGATCTATTAGTGTTGGTTTGAGTACCCTTCCCAGACATGAAGATTTCAACATCTCTCCATTTCAGCAGTCTTCAAGGGGCACTGTGGCTATTCATCACCCAGTAGCCAACCTTTTGAACTCCTTCCTTAGGATTGTGCTGTTCTGATTGGAAGGAGCATAGTATTATATACAGATTGTTCCCCCCATAATTCTCCCAACCACTGTCCTGCCATACTCTCCGGTATATCCCTTCCCTTCCCTCCTCTCAGCCCAACCCTTCTACCTCTTGGTCTGGAAACAGTAATCAAACCAATACTACTACTGCTTCCAAGAAGGATGGATCACATCCAATTGGCTAAGGTGACAAAAAGGGAGCTGGAGGGGATGTGGGACACAAACACGATAGGTACACAAATGCATTGTTGGTGGAGACATGAATTAGTCCAATCATCCTGGATAGCAATTTGACACTATATCCCCAGAGCTATCAAAGTGTACATACTGGGGACAGTTAGGTGGCTCATTGGATTGAGAGCCAAGTCTAGGAAAGGAGGTCTTGGGTTGAAATCTGGATTCAGACAGTTCCTAGCTGTGCCGCCCTGGACAAGTCACTTAACCCCCATTGCCCAGCCCTTACCACTCTTTTTCCTTGGAACTAACACATAGTATTGATTCTAAGATGGAAGGTAAGAGATTTTTTAAAAGAATATATATATATGTGTGTATATATACTTTTACCCAGAGATGCCACTATTAGCTCTATACACCAAAGAGATCAAAGAAAGAGGGAAAAGTTCCATATATGTATAAAAATATTTATAATAGCTTTTTTGTTGTAGAACTAGAAACAGAGAGGATGTCTATCAGTTGGAGAATTGCTGAGCAAGTTATGGTACATGAATGTAGTGGAATAATATTGTGCTGTTAAGAAATGATGAAGGCAATGATTTCAGAAAAACCAGGGAAGACTCATACAAACTAATGGTAAGTGATTGAATAGAAGCAGCTGAACAACCTCCACAGTAACAGCGACATTGTAAAAATAACTGAAAGATTTTGTAATTCTTATTAACTCTCATTAACACAGTGAGCTACCAGAATTTCAAAGGATTCATGATGAAAAATGCAATCCACTTGCAAATAGAGAATTGATGGACTCAGAGTACGAACTGAAGCATATTTTCTTCTATTTCTTTCTTTCTCTGACTTTTTTTAAATCACCACCATAGATCATGGAAAGAGCAACAAACAATAAATTAGAAGCTTCAGTCACTACCCTTTAATATAACCACTACCGAGTCATGTCACTTCTTTAGACTCAGTTTCTTCATCTACAAAATGGGAATAAGATACATGGATTTATTAATTCACAGCATCATCAGGGAAAGTACTTTGGAAATTATAATATGCTATTGAACATCAAACGTTTTATGAGAAAGAGTGTGGTATAATTAACATTAACAAAAAAATTTTTGTTAATATTGTTAATAATAAAAAATTAAAAAAAATAAAATAAAAAATTAACAAAAAAAAATAAATAACTTGAAGTTAGAGAGATCTGGGTTCAACTCCCACCTCCAATACATTTACATGCTGTATGATCCTGGGGAGGTTGCTTAATTTCTCTGAGTCACAAATTCATGATCCTTAAGTTAAAAGTTAGAGAACTCAATGTATTCTAAAGTTCCTTCCACCTCTTAATACCTATGGTCCCTCAGGGCCCTTACAATTCTGGCATTCTATGTTCCTGGTGACTGTTTGTTGTTGTTTCAGTTGTATCTACCCCTCCTAACCCCATTTCCTGATAAGGATACTAGAATGGTTTGCTGTTTCCTTCTCCACTTTATTTGACAGATAAGGAAAGTAAGGTCATGTTAGGTGACTTGCCCAGGGTTACACAGCTAGTAAGTGTCTACTACCTGATCTGAATTCAGGTGTTCCTGACTCCTGGGGAGATGCTCCATTGCACCATCTTAACATTTACTGATAGATTGCTGTATTCCAGTTCTTGGCATTCCTTTAGGAGAATTTATTTTAAGTCTGAGTTTATAAATCATATTATTTGCATGAAGAGGCTTATTGTTTGTCAAACTCTTTGCAGGTACTGTCCATTTGGATAAAGCAAAGGACTATTTTATAGATAGATCATAGCTCAGAGACAGAGAGTTGCACACAAAAAGAGTGTAAGGTCCATGAGGACAACTCAATGTTTGAATTATCTTTTCTCTCATTGAACTCTCTTAAAAAAAAAAAAAAAACCCTTACCTTCCATCTTGGAGTCAATACTGTGTATTGGCTCCAAGGCAGAAGAGTGGTAAGGGCTAGGCAATGGAGGTCAAGTGACTTGCCCAGGGTCACACAGCTGGGAAGTGGCTGAGGCCAGATTTGAACCTAGGACCTCCCGTCTCTAGGCCTGACTCTCAATCCACTGAGCTACCCTGCTGCCCCCTTGAACTCTCATTTTTGATATGATTTGACATGAAAAAGGTAATTGATAAATGGCTGCTGAATAACTGAGATTTCACTCCCTCTGTAAGGTGTACGTGGTGCTTTTCTCATACTAAACTTGAAAAGTTGAAAATGTAGTTATTATTCTCAATTTACAGATAAGGAAACTAAGGCTTAGAGAGGTCCAGGGACTTACTCAGAGTCACATTACTTTCTCCAATCTGGCTACACTACATTGGGACTTCTCTTCCATGCCCCAGGAACCTCATCATTGAGAAACTTCATCATCCTGCAAGACTGAATACATCTTGGTCTTCACACCTCATCACAGTTCTTTCTGCCCCTCTGATGGAAGAGTGGAGTCATGAACCTCAAAACCCCCATTGAAGGAGGAGAGTCAGGACAAATGTCTCCTCATTGCCCATCTGTCTGCACTACTTTGAGATTTCTCTACCATAACCCCAAATCTGGTACACACACACACACACACACACACACACACACACACACACACACACACACTCCAGCCTCCTTTGTACATTGCCTTCCCTCATTAGATTGTAAGCTCCTTGAGGGCAGGGTCTATAGTTTTTTTTTTTGCCCTATTTGTATCTCCAGTATTTAGCACAGTGGCTAGCATATAGCGGATGCTTATGAAATGTTTGTGAATGGATTGATTGACTAGCTAGTAAGCCAGGGAGTCAAGACTCAGATCCAGGCAAAGGGAAGGAAAGAATCAGAAGGGAGGCAGGAACCTCAAGAAGTCAGGCAGTCAACAAACTTTTATTAAGCAGTCACTACACACCATATTCTGTGCTGAGTTCTAGGGATGCAAAAAACAGTTCCTGTCTTTAAGAAACTCATATTCTAATGGAGGAGACAATCTGCAAACAAATACAGACAGAGATAACACATAGAAAGTAGATAGAAGGTCCACGGGAAGATACTATCAGTGAAGAGGACAGGAAAGATCTTAGACAAGAAAATAGAATTTGAGCTGAGTTATGAAGACAACCTGGAGATGGAAGTGAAGAAGGGCATTCCAGAATTGGGGGGGGGGGGGGCGGGAGAAGTCAAGAGGTGTATTGTCAGGCTTGAGGAACAGCAGGGAGGTAAGTGTTGCTCCATCCCAATTTATTCTCAATAATTCATCTAATTACAGCGAAAACCTTCAATGTCAGGAGACATGACTAATGTCCTTTCCTCCCTCCAGCCTCCGTCACACTAATCGTGATTTACCAGGCTTTTATTGAAGTATAGTGACTGCATATCAGGGACTGTGAACTGACCATAGGCAAATCTGAATTCATATGATAACAAGCCCCCCATAAGAGGCCTCTCATGAATCTGGAATTACCTGAACTAAACAAGACTTCACATTTCCTTTAGTCGTTCATGTACGAGGAGAGAATTCCTAGGTTTAGTGACTATTAAATTTCTGGGGAGTCTTCAAGATTCCCAGTCATCCAAGATAAAGCACAGAGTCTGGTCTGGGGATACGGGAGATTTTTAGGGAGGAAAAATGCCTGCTTTGCTGGCAACCATCAACTTATATCAGTATAGGACCAAACCGTCCCCTGCCTTTGGCCGCCATTTTATACCTGACAGATTGGTCAGGAATCTCACTAGCTTTAAGCTTTTAAACATGAAGCTAGCTGAATTCATGGTGAAAAATGCTATCCACAACCAGAGAAGAAACTGTGGAGTCAGAATGCAGATCAAAACATACCATTTTTCACTTTATTTCCTTCAAGAGTTATCTTGCAATTTGTGTCTTCTTTCACTACATGAGAAAGATGGAAATATGTATTGCACAACAGCACTGGCATAACCTATATCAGATTATTTAGCATCTCAGGGACAGGGAATAAAGAGACAGAAGAAGAGAATCTGGAGAGCAAAAAGTCGGATAACAATTACTAAAAATTGTTTCTACATGGAGTTAAAAAAAAGTTTAAACTAAATGATGTCAAATAGTTGGTTGCAGTAGGGGATGAGGGAAGCACACTGGGTGGGGGCTCATAAGTACTGGACAATATTTGACTATTCCAGCCCCCTTAGGGTTATGTAGGGCAGCTAGGAGGTACAATGGACAGAGTATTGGGCATGGAGCCAGGAAGACATATCTTTCTGAGTTCAAATCTGGCCTCAGATATTTACTACCTGTGTGACTCTGGACAAGTCACTTCACTCTGTTTGCTTGAGTTTCCTCATCTAGAAAATGAGCAGGAAAAGGTAATGGCAAACCACTCGAGTGTCTTTGCTAAGAAAACTCAGAAAAATGGGTCATGAAGAGTCAGTCATGACTAAAAAACAACAGCAATGCTTGATGACAAAATTCTGAGGTAAGATGTAGCTAACTGCTCTCTATGATTCAGGAACTGAGGCAGCTGCTCTAAAGATCAGTCAAGGCATTTAAGAAGGGAGGATAGGTGGGGTTTCCCTTTGGAATTTAACATTGTAGGAAACCTCTCGGTTTTCAGGAATATCTCCTTGAAGAAGACACTAACTCTTGCCCTGTGCCACACCATTAATAAGACTGGAGACAGAAAATTGGTAAAGATCTTAAGGTACAATGCATCCAGCCCTCTCATTTTGTAGTTGAAGAAGCTGAGGCAGGGGTCAAGTGACTTCCAGGTCCACAACGCTAATAGATGTTGACTTGGAGCCCATCAGCCAATCAGTCATGCTAGACTTGCACCTCCATCTTTTTGACACCAGCTCTGTTATTCTGTTCACTCTTCTGCTGTATTCCCTCAAACCCAAGATATCCATGCTTCATTTTGTGTCATGAGATCAGAGGAATTAGACCTGGAAGGGACCTTAGAAACAGTTCATTTCAATCTCTTTATTTTACAGATGAGGAAGCTGAAATCCAAAGGGGCTGCCTCCCAAGGTCACACAACTGATAAACTGCAAAGTCAGTATGATTCCAACCTATGACCTCTAACTGAAAAACCATTGCAGGTTTTGGACAGGGGGACACAGAGAAAGGAAGAGACAGAGAAGATGCTTGGGAAAATATTTGTTTAAGTCTAAAATGGCTCAGTGAAGCCTAGAGGCAGGAGGTCCTGGGTTCAAATATGACCTCAGACACTTCCTAGTTAGGTGACCCTAGGCAACTCTCTTAACCCCCATTGCCTAGCACTTACTGCTCTTATGCCTTGGAACCAATGCTTATTATTGAGCTTAAGATGGAAGGTAAGGGCTTAAACTAAATAAAAGTCTAAGATGAGGATGTTTGAGAGTGGAAAACAAACTTTGCTTCCACCACCCTTTTGCTGAGAGTTTAGTGAAAATTCTTATTTCTTCCTTTTTAAAAAAAACTTTTTTCTCTCTTAGATTTAATAATACTAAGCATTGGTTTCAATACAGGAGAGTTATAAGGGTTCAGCAATTAGGGGTAAGTGTTTTTCCATTGGTCACACAGCTAGGAAGTATCTGAAGCCAAATTTGAACCCAAAACTTCCCATCTCTAGTCCTGGCTCTCAAACCACTGAGTCACCCAACTTCCCAGAAGAGTCTCACTTCTAAGAAATTCTGAGCTGACTACACCATTGGCCTGTTCTCCATTAACAAGAGCTTTGTAGCAATGGAGCAAACAAACAGTTTTTCCTAGCTTTTCTTTATAATTCCCAAAGTGATCAGTGGCAATTAAGGGTGTCCTACATCGGTGGTCTCCACACCTTCACTTCTCCTCTATTCATGACTTAGGTTCCCCAGGCTAGAACCAACTTTTTGTCTCTCTTGGACCAGAAAACAAGACCTCTCTAGGCTTGACCCAGACAAGACTCTCCAAAGGAGGCCAGGCAAGAGCAGATGTCCATGACAGCCACCACCACAGAAGTCATTTTCTCACCAAGAACCTTCACACTTATACACCCAGATGGTTTAATTTCCTTTCAGTGTAAAAGAAGGAGGCAGGAGGGGGTGGGTGGAGAATGTGGGAGGGGAAGGGGGGGGTGATACCAAGTGCAAAGTGGCTTATTGCACAATGTCAGGATAACATGATGTCTCAACGGTCAGAGACCTAAGCCACCAGAAGCAGTGGGGACATGCAATCAAGTGGCTCTGTGGCCCAGGGTCTTTTAATACTTTTAGAGAAGTTGGGCTTATCCCAAGTTCCTCTCCCTCAGATTGTTCCTGTTGTTTTCTGGTTCCTGCCCCCAAGGATCATGTGACCCTTTAAGCCCTTGCTTATGTTCTCCAAAACTATTCTGTTTCACAGCAACATAGAATGTCAGAACTGTAAGAGTCCTTAGAACCCAGAATGTCAGCACTGCAAGGGACTTTAAAACTCAGAATGTCAGTACTGGGATTGACTCTAGAATCCAAAATGTCAGAACGGTAAGGGTTCTTAGAAACAGAATGTCAGCACTGCAAGGGACTTTAAAACTCAGAATGTCAGTACTGGGATTGACTCTGGAACCCAGAATGTCAAAATTGTTAGGGTCCTAAGAACCTAGAATGTCAGTCCTGGGACCAACCTGGAATCCAGAATGTCAGAACTATAAGGGTCCTTAGAACTCATAATGTCAGCACTGCAAGGGACTTTAAAACTCAGAATGTCAGTACTGGGATTGACTCTAGAATCCAAAATGTCAGAACGGTAAGGGTTCTTAGAAACAGAATGTCAGCACTGCAAGGGACTTTAAAACTCAGAATGTCAGCACTGGGATCAACTCTGGAACCCAGAATGTCAAAATTGTTAGGGTCCTAAGAACCTAGAATGTCAGTCCTGGGACCAACCTGGAACCCAGAATGTCAGAACTATAAGGGTCCTTAGAACTCATAATGTCAGCACTGCAAGGGACTTTAAAACTCAGAATGTCAGTACTGGGATTGACTCTAGAATCCAAAATGTCAGAACGGTAAGGGTTCTTAGAAACAGAATGTCAGCACTGCAAGGGACTTTAAAACTCAGAATGTCAGCACTGGGATCAATTCTGGAACTCAGAATGTCAAAATTATAAGGATCTCAAGAACCTAGAATGTCAGTCCTTGGATCAACCTGAAAACCAGAATGTCTGAACTGTAAAGGTCCTTAGAACCCAGAATGTCAGCATTACAATGGATGTTAGAACCCAGAATTTCAGCTGTGGAATAGACTAAAACTCAAAACATGAATGCAGCAAGAGAGTTTAGGATCCAGAATGTCAGATCTGGAATGGACCTTAGAACCTAGAATGCTAAAACATAAAATATAGTTTTAGAGTATGGAATGATAGGGCATGCTTAGAATACTATGTTTGATTTGGAAGGAACTTTAGAAATTATCTAAACCAATCCATTTTACAGCTAAGGAAATTGAAATTGTCAGAGGAAGTAAAATTGTTGAAGGACTAGAACCTAATCTAGGTCCAAGGCTCTCTTGAGTAATTTTCTTACTCTGTATTCCTGCCTTTATCTTCTGCTGTTGCCTTTTCTAACTTTTCTTACCCAAATATGCCCAAAATAGTCAGTCTATCTTCTCTGCCTCAACTTCTTTAGCCCCCATCTGCTCCTCAACTGCCTATAATGTCTTTGATTTTGCTAATCCATTTTAAATGTTTTCTCCAGATTATCATTGGCATCCTAATTACCCAATCCAAGGGCCTTCCTTTTCTCTGACCTCACTCACTCTCCTTGACCTCTCTGTAGTATCTACTGAACTCCCTACAATGTCTCCCTGTTTTAGTTTAGAAGCACAAGATCTTGAGAAGTCATCTAATCCAACCTACTCATTTCTGAGATGAGTAAACTAAATACCAGTAAAGTTGAGTAGTTTGCCCAACGCCACACAGGTATTTAGTGGCAAAGTCAACATTTGATCTTATGTTCACTAACTCCAAGTTCTTTTTGTTCCTGTCCTATATATGGAGTTTGTTCTCATTGGTGTTACAGCTATTCGTCTACTAGATTTGTCAAGATGCAGTGACACCAGATTCCTGCCTGTTCCATAAACAAGACCCTACATCTCTTAGCTTGGCACATTCTCTTTGCCTACCCCCCCCCCCCATGTCTTGAGTGCTCTTCCGCCTCCATTCCAATTAATGACCCTCCTGGCTTCCTTTAAGTCCCAACTAAAATCCTACCATCAACAGGAAGCCTTCCTTGAGCCTTCTTAATTCTAGTTCCTTTTTCCTGTTAATTATTTCCTATTTATCCTGCATGTAGCTTGCTTTATATATGTTTGTTTGCATGTTATCTCCTCCATTGAAGTAGAATCTCCTTGAGGGCAAGGACTTAATCTGCCTCTTTTTGAATGCTTAGTGCTTAGCTCAGTGCCTGGTACAGAGTAGACAAGTAATAAAAGCTTATTGATTGATTGAAGTACAGCTCATGCCTGACCACCTTCTTGTTCTCTTTTAGCAGAGTTACTAGGTCAGAGGACTATTGTAATTAGAGTGTGCCTAGGACACAACAAAGCATTTTCCAGTCTCCTGTGTTACCCCCTTCCACACGCTGGAGAGATGTGAGCTAGATGGCAATACCATTAGAAGCACTCAAAACTTGTTAAATTACCCATATGGTATGTCATTAATGGTTGGTGTAAACTTTGGAAAAGAGAAGTTCTGGTGGAATATCCCAAGGATTTTCCTTTACAGCCCTTATACTAATGATGCTGAACCTTTGTCATGGATGCCAAAGACTGCACACAGACCACCTTTGTGGGCATGTGCACCACTCTCCCCCATACCTCCAGAGTTCATTACGAGAAAGGCAGAGGGACTCAGGCAGAGCTGCTCTCTTCCCCCTCTCCACCATGCCTGATAGCATTTTTTCACATCACCCACCCCTCTACCCAGCAGCCCAATGGGAGCTCTTTCTCCCTCCCCTATGTGGAGTAAGTGGGGGAAACAGGGCACAGCATGTAGGGTCTGGGGGCAGGGCATGGCACCCAATCTCTAAAAGGTTTGCCAGCACTCCTTATACTGTCTAAGGTTTTTCAAAATTAACAATGTGATATAGTAGAGAGAGCACTAGACTTGAACCCAGGACACTTAATTTGTTTCCAGCCCTGACACTCCTGTCTGACCTCGAGCACTTCATTTAACTTCTCTTTGCCTCAGTTTTCCCATCTATAGTACTTCACAGGATTATGTGAGGAAAAGCATTTTGCAAACCTTAAAGCACTATATAAATGTGAGTTATTATTACTATGAAGGTGTAGATAGCATACTTGTCAAATCTTTGGGTGACAAAAAGGTGGAAGAGATAGATTACACATTGGTTCATGGTGCCAGGATGTTTCAACAAACTACAGTGCTTTAGAGATTCACATGAATTTAAATTTAAAAATAAATAAACGAGAATCCAATACTTGGTTCAAAAAATCACATACATATGTATAAAATAGGTGAGGAGTTGGGATTTAGCCAATGATGCCCTGATAAATGTTTAATAACAGGCTTAAAAAGTGGGGGACACACAGGGAGGGGAGGAGAAGATGACGACGACAATGACGACGACGACGATGATGATGGTGATGACAGAGATGATGATGAGGTCACAACAATGACTCAGGAGACACAATAACAATCTTCAATTATTTTGAAAGATTGTTCCCTCTCTCATTCTCAATTTCTCCATCTGTAAAAATGGAATTGGCCCAAATGATCTCTATGTTCCTTCTAGCTCAAAATCCTATGAACTAGACAGGTCAAATATTATTACCATTTTATAAATAAGAAGACTACTTCATTAGAAATGGGAAGTGACTTGTCTAAGATCACATATTTCACTACTGAGAAAGGAGAGACTAAAACTGAGATCTCCTCGCTCCCAGGTTCTTCTTATGTCAAGAGTTGCCACCAAAGAGAGTAACCTTTGGGAAGTAGGGACCCACTGTCACTGTCATCACCAAACCAAACCCCACCCAATGGCTACCAATAAGCAAGTAATTGAAAGACCTCCAGTAAAAGCACTGTCCCTCAGACAACCAGTGCCACAATCAAACCAAACACCCACAACCATCACCCAGGGAAACAACTTTTGTGGATATGTTACCTAGAAACTGCTCCCTTTGGATCCTGGCTCTGACCTCTTCAGCAATTACAGCCACCAAAGACTAGGAAATCAAATTCTCACTACCAAAATCCTTGTCACAGGCAAATGGTCAGAGAATCCTAAGGACATAGATCACAGAGCATATGACAAATCTGATCACAGGATTGTACGTTTACAATTCAAAGGCAACTTGGTAGCAACCAAATCCAACCTTCTCACATTACAGATGAGGAAACTGAGACTGATTCCAATCTATTCCAAGATTTCTATATCTTTTTTGGATCATGGATTCCTCTGGCAGTCTGCTGAAACTCATTGACCCCTTCCCAAATTTTTTAAATGCATAAAGTAAAATACACTGAATTTTGCAAAAAAAAAATTATGCTGAAACAAAAATGAAATTACTTCATAGTCTGCCCCAAATTGATGGTCTGTGGACTCTTGATTGTTACATGGGAAGAAAATAAAGACCAGAGAGGGAAAGTGTTTGCCTGAGATCACACAGCAAGTGCCTGAAAGGAGGTCTTGAAACTGAGGCTCCTAACTCCTGATCCAGGACACTTTTCATCCCACTACACAGTTCTTATTAATTGTCTTGTTTTCCTTGCCCAGTAACAAATCAGACTGTGTCTATTTTTACTCAATCTTTATCATTCCCAGTGGTGAAAGAGTTGACAATTTTGAGGAAGTGGTGAAGTGGATTTTTTTTTTCAATCAAAGTACAAAACTTTCTGTAAAGAGCCAAGTTTATAAAGCAAAAGTGTGTGTGTGTGTGTCTGTGTGTGTGTGTTGCAGAGTCAGGGGAAAGGTGAGGAGAACTGATAGGGAGTGGAAAAGAAAGATTAGTAAAACCAAGTCACTAACTTTTCCCCTCAGGTCAAGAAGCTCTGACTCTCCTCCTGGTCTGAAAGCTCCAATGAAGAATTCATTCCCTCCAAAAGCTTGATTGTGACATCCCACCCCATTAACCCATCCAGGGCACCGGACTAATGCTCTTGTATTGCAATTTATTACTATAACCCAGAATCCTTCTTTCATAACAGTGCCTTGAACATTCCCACAAACCGTTATAGAATATTTTAAGCTACAGATTTCAATAACTGCAATGCTCTTCTTTTTTTTCTTCTTAATTTCAGCTTGACTCTTTTGCAAAATAACTGGGTTTTTTTAAAAGAAAAATTATAAGCCTGATTTCCTCCTATAAAAACTTTTCCTTAGACTGAGTTTTACAGGAATGCTTTTCTTTAGCATCTCTGCTTCTTGGAATCCCTAATTCCAAGCACAACTTGAATCAAGGACCACCTTCTTCAGTGCTGTCCTTTCCAACACTGCCCATTTTGTGTATATACTTAAATATGCACATGGTGTCTCCTCTGATGGATTGCAAATTCCTTGATGGCAGGGAGTATCTTCATATCTATAGCATTAAACACAAGTACCTGACATCTATTGATTGACTGAGAAATACTTGTTGGGGCCAGCTAGGTGGTTCAGTGGATTGACAGCCTTACCTGGCTTCAGGAGGTCCTGGGTTCATATATGGTCTCATAGATGTCCTAGCTGTGTGATCCTGGGCAAGTCACTTAACTCCAGTTGCTTAGCCCTTACTTCTCTTCTGCCTTGAAACCAATAGACAGTATTGATTTTAAGATATAAGGTAAGGGTTTAAAAAATAAAGAACACTCATCAATGGATTGATTAATTACATATAATGGGCTAAATTGACAATTGTGTCTTAATTGGA
Source organism: Monodelphis domestica (assembly GCF_027887165.1). NCBI lineage: Eukaryota > Metazoa > Chordata > Mammalia > Didelphimorphia > Didelphidae > Monodelphis > Monodelphis domestica. The sequence continues at coordinate 700,576,128 of NC_077227.1, read as the reverse complement.
TGACTGCCTGATAGATGTAAGGGAGAAAAAGAACAAAGCAGGAGGTGGCATGTTATATTAGAAAGAACATCAGATTTGCAATCTGAAAACCTGGGACTGAACCCGGCTCATCTTATCATGTTGGGAGATACTTTCATGTTCTCTTGTGGAACAATCTCTCTCCACAGGTCTGTCTCCAAGCTCCTCTGGCTTCCTTCAAGTATCAGAGCAAGTCTCCTCTTCCACACAGTAGATGCTTCAACAATGCTGTTTGGCCAGTCTAGCTGAACTAACTGATAGACTGTTTCCTACAACTCAGGACCTATTTCTCCACTTGTCAAGTGAAAAGATTGTTTCCATGATCCCTTTTGGCTCCTAATTCTATGGAAAGGTGGCGTGTAGCTATCCAGTCATAGGGAAAGAGTGCTTCATTTGGTGGCTTTTACCTGGATTGAATATTTTCCATTTGTTTGACTGAATTAGTAGCCACCTCTCTGAACCTCAGGCAAGAAATTGGTTTGTCCCCCTTAAAGTGATCTGGAGAGAGGGTCCCGTTTCCATCACTAGGGACACCAAAGCCGCAGCCTTGCCAGTTGTGTATCAATTCTCATTTACCCCAGCCAGATAGTTGTCCTAGACCATGCCTAATTTCTTTCATATTAATCACCATCCTTAAGCACTTTACATGTATTATATCGAGCCTCCTAACAACCCTGTGAGATGGATATTGCATCTAGGTCTGATCAAGGTACATGATCAATATTCTAAAGTGAAGACATGTTGTTAGTTGTATTTATACCATTCAAAATTTGTTCAGTCGTTTCAATTGTGTCCAGCTCTTTTGTGATGCCATTTGGGGTTTTCTTGGCAGAGTTACTGGAGTGGTCTGCCATTTCCATCTATAGTTCATTTTGCAGAGGATGAAACCAAGGCAGACAGATTAAAAGATTTGGTTAGCATCCTACAGCGAATAAATGTCTGAGGCCAGATTTAAACTCAGGAAAATGAGACTATCTGACTCCAGTCCCAGCGCTCTATCCACTGTGCCAACTTGTTGCATTCAGTTATAAAAATATAAAATAAGGTTGTTGATCCCCAATGGAAATGAGAGTGTGGATCTGAATGTGATCACAAGATTCATGATCTGTTCTAATAACAGCTATTGTTCCCATCTTACAAATCAAAAATAACAAAGTTCAGGCAAATTATTTGCCCAAGGACACACATAGCTAATAAGTAACAGAGATAGAATTTGCATTCAGATCTTCTTGGCTCCAATCCCTAGCTCTCTATCCATTATTTAAATTGTTACTCAATTTCCTCAAGCCTATGTAACTGGGGCCATGTGATAACCACCTGGGCTGCTGGCCAAAATGATATTCTTATAAACTAACCAATAGTGAAAATGGTTCGCCATAGCTAATAATATACCAGGTGTCCCAAAAGTGTTAGTGCAGTTTTAATCTCTAAAAGTTTTAAACTGCACTGAATTTGGAGATACCTTATAGATGGAGATCATGGTACTCCCTTACCATGTGCAACATCCAATCAGTTTCAAAGCCCTTTCAACTCCATTTCTTAATTTGATTCTTAAAACAAGTCCATGACGTATGCAGGGTTGCCCTCATTTTACCAAGGAAGAAATCAAGATTGAGAAATTAAAGACATTTAGCCAAATCACATAGATAGTCAATTGGACTTCTAAGTAAGGTCTTCTAATTCCTACTTTCCACCAGAAAATATAAGCCATAAACTATTTCAATGGGCCAAACCTGATTGACTCACATCTTCTCAATTGCTTTCTGATTTTTTCTAACGAATAAGCAAACTTCTTTATCTACACCAAAGCTAAGAAAGGCTTCGTTGGGTTCCAAATGAGTCTAGGATTTGAGTTGGTTTCATTTGATGAGTTTCTCAGAGAATAACATTTTCAGTATGCTCTCCAGCCAAGGAGGTTCTACTGGGATCTTCCAGAAGCAGGATCTGTGACATCATGGAAAGCTTGCTAACTGTCCTCGGAGGGCCTGGTTTGAGCCTTGGCTCTGCCATTCACTAGGCAAGTCACTTCACTACCTATAAAATGGAGTTAATAAGGCTTGGACTCCTAACCTCATGGGGCCGAAATGAGGAAAAGATTTTGTCAACTTGAAAGAACTAGAGAAAAGTGATTTATTATCATGTCTCTGACCTGGTCTCTGGCCTGCTACCTTGCCAAGACTATTCAGCTGTATGAGTTCTATTCAGTGAGCATGAGACCAGATTCCAACCACAAAGGCAGATAAGAAAACAGAAATGTTGAAGTGATCTAACCAGCGAAAGCTTTTCTTGGGGTTGCAGAAACTTTCATATTTTAGGTGAATTCTTAAATCAGGCAGAACTAATTATGGACTGTCCCCACCTACCAGAAGCTCATGGTCTCTCCTCACACTTCTCATGTTTAGTTCCTGTCCATACTGTATTTTTCCTTTCTCTGAGATAAAGTTGGGCTCTCCCTGTTGATATTTCCCCATGTCCTCCCTCCTTCTTCTCTCTCTCTCTCTCTCTCTCTCTCTCTCTCTCTCTCTCTCTCTCTCTCTCTCTCTCTCTCTCTCTCTCTCTCTCTCTCTCTTTCTTTCTCTCTCTCTCTTTCTTTCTCTCTCTCTCTTTCTCTCTCTCTCTCTCTCTTTCTTTCTTTCTCTCTCTCTCTTTCTCTCTCTCTCTCTCCCCACTCCTCTCTCTCTCCATCTGTCTCTGTCTCTCTATATCATTGTCTCTTTCTCATTTCTCATTTTGCTACTCATAAAAGGCAATACTTCAGTGAATGTGATACTTCAGTGAAAAGTGATACTTCAGTGAAGTTTTCTCTCTCCTTTTTTTAGCCTCCTTAAACCACATGTGATCATCTTGAAAGAATGTCTTCATAGGTCACTATCCTGTTATAATTGAAATGCTGTCTGCCAAATAGAACCCAACCTCCAAATAGAATACTGCTGAATCTACAAGAGAAACTCTGAGGTCACCAAAAAGTTTGGATGTTTCCCCAAGTTTTGCTCATAGAGTTAGAACTGGAAAGTAGGGGAGTGGAGTCAAACCATGTGATTTTTTCAGTTGTTTCTGGCTCTCTGTGACTTCATTTGAAGTCTTCTTTGCAAAGATGCTGGAATGGTTGGCCATTTCCTTCTCCAGTTCATTTTACCGATAATCAAAATGAGATAAACAGGTTAAAATGACTTGACCAGGATCACACAGCTAGTAAGTGTCTGAGGGCAGATTTGAATTCAAGGCTTCTTGACTCCAGCTCCTGTGCTCTATCCATTGGGCCATCTATAGACCCTTATGTGATATTAGCTAAATCATATCTGGGTGTCCCTAAAGTCTTGGTGCACTGCACTAAGTTTTTTTTAAGACAACTCACATTATCTGTTTAACCATTTGTAATATGGCTACTGATGGATACATCAAGTTGATTATTGATATCACCTCAATTTTGTTTTCACTTTGATTTCTATTAATCACCCCCAGCTACTAGCTATATTCTACAGAGAGTAATACCCATTTAAAAATGTTTTTATGTCCACCCAAGCCCTAAAGGAATAAAAAATCAACTTTGTGTTCAATTGCATTACCAAAAAGAATCGCAGGAGTATCAGAGTTGGAAGAGAATCTTATTTGCCTTCCCACTCCTTATACCTCACCTTCAGGCAAAGACATCATAGTTAAACCATTTAGGATTAAGAATTAGAAATTCTTACAGTTAAAAAGGAGTTTTCAAACTTACCTAGTGCAACCTCCTGCATGATTCGTCTATCTACCTCCTCATCCTTCCATCCATTCACTCAACAAACCTTTATTTTTTTATTGTTTTTCAGTTGTTTCAGTCATGTCCAATTCTTCATGACTCCATTTGGGGGTTTCTTGATAAAGATACCAGAGTAGTTTGCCATTTCCTTCTCTAGCTCATTTTCCAAATGAAGAAACTGAGGCAAACAGGGTAAAGCGACTTGCCTAGGGTCAAACAGCGACTAATTGTCTGAAACCAGATTTGAAAAGAGAAAGATGAATCTTCTTGACTCCAGGCCCAGCACTCTATCCACTGTACCATCTAACTGCCCTCAAAATATTAATTAAACACCTACTATTTCCAGAGCCCTATAGTAGTCTGAAAGAAACTCAAGGCTTAGGTAAGACACTGTCTACATCTTCTGAAAGCTGAGAGTTTAGTAGGGAGAAGAGCCAAAAGCACACACAAAGAAAAAAAAAAAACAGACTGTATTGTGGAAGGTAAAGGAACTGAAGACGCTCTGTTGAAGTAATCACAGATGTTCAGCCTGGAGAAGAGAAGTCTTCATGGGAACATGAGAACTTTCATCAAGTCTTTGAAAGTCTGTCTTGGGGAAGAGGGATTAGTTTCTTCTGCTTGTCCCCACAGGGTTGAACTGGGAACTTGGTAGGAACTTTCAAATAGGCACATTCATAGGAATAAAATTGTAGGAACCTTCAAGTAGACCAATCTGGGTTTGATGTTGGAATTATCTCCAATAAGGCTGTCCCAAGGGCCTCCCATGCCTCCAAACTTCTTAGGAAAGTTGTTGAGGTGGCTTCCTATTTAGGTTTAGGTTGAACTAGATCAGTCCCTTCCAGCTCTGTAATTCTGTAAAATTACTGATAATATTATTTGATAAATGTTGTATTATTGTAGGTCCAAGGGGGAAGGTCATAATTAGCAGTTGGGCAAAGCGGATCCCAGCAGCCCTTGAGAAGGCAGCACTGGAAATGCACAGGGATCCGGGATTCAGGATAGGGAGAAATTCAATAAGCAAAGACATAAAATGATATCAAGGCAAACACAGAGAACAGGAAGAGCAAGAGCCTATAACCAAGCCGATGAACCAGCGTGTTGGGACAATGATCTTCCCTGGGGCCATTTCTTATTCCTCAAAACCCAGAAACATGGCATCATTGAGTCTATAAATGGGTCCCAACCTTTAAGCTATAGTTTCTGTTTGCAGTACCAGGATGCATATAAATATGTGCATATTTATATGCAAATAAATAGACTCACTGGTAGAGAGAGTACAACTGATCCCTAGCAATAGTGGGCCAATTCAAATGAAAGTAATGTCTTCAGCACTGAGGCTGAGGATGGAAGTTGGGTCTGAGTCTGACACGGAGAATCTATATATCAATTGAACAAATGTTTAAAAGGTAGAGTTTAGCAGAAAGACCTACATGAAATTATAAAGACTGAAATGAGCAGAACCAAGAGAACACTATTCAGCAGGAGAAATATTGTTTGAAGAATATCTTGGGTATTTCCATCTCCAGAGAAAGAACTGATAATAAGTAAGACAGTTTTATATATACATGACATACCTTTTTGTCAGGAAGGGGAGGAAGTTAACTATTTTATTGTACCAAACAAATTAATAAATAAATTTGATTTTTAAAAAAAGAAGAGGTAAAGTTTAGAATCTAGGGGATGACAGGGTCTTTGATCTAATGAAGTATGGCTTATTAGAGACTAATTCAGATAATTATGATGATGGTGGGATCAGACAATAGTATTTTCCTGACAGCATGACATGAATAGAGTCCTCACGTATAGCCATTATAGAATCTGGGATTTCTTTATACTAACTCTCAATGACTCTGCAATTTGGAAGGTTTGAAGAAAAGAAAAGAAAAGTATTTATATAGTACCTACTATGTACCAGGCACTATGTTGAGAATTTTACAAATATCTCATCTGATCCATACAATATTCTTGTAAGACAGATGCTAATAATATCCCCATTTTACAGTTGAGGAAACTGAGACAAATAGTTAAGCTGGCAGCTAAGTGGTTCAGAGGCAAGAGAGCTACACCTGGAACCTGGAGGTCCTGGGTTCAAATCTGGTCTCAGACACTTCCTAGCTATGTGACTCTGGGCAACTTCCTAGCCCTTACTGCTCTTCTTGCCTTGAAACCAATACTTAATATTGATTCTTTTTTTAATTTGAAAATTTTTATTTAATTAATTTAGACTATTTTTCCATGGTTACATGATTCATGTTCTTTCCCTCCCCTTCTCCCACCCCCTTCCACAGTCAATAAGCAATTCCACTGGGTTTTACATGTGTCACTGATCAAGACATATTTCCATATTATTGATATTTGCAATAGAGTGATAGCTTAGAGTCTACATCCCAATCACATCCCCATCAAACCATGTGATCAAGCAGTTGTTTTCCTTCTCTGTTTCCCCTCCCACAGTTCTTTCTCTGGATGTGGATAGTGTTCTTTCTCATAAGTGCCTCAGAATTTGTCCTGCATCATTGCACTGCTGTTAGTAAAGAAGCTTAGTATTGATTCTAAGACAAAAGGTAAATGATCATACAGCTAGTATCTGAGTCTGGATTTGAATTCAGGTCTTCCTTACTCCAGTTCCAGTGCTCTATACAGTGCCCACCTGGAACCCTAGAGTACAATTAATTACATCTTTCCTTTCAGGATCCTAGAAATACTCTGAAAGGTTATGGAGTTCTTTAACACTATTGGCTCAAGTCCCCATTCTAATATGTTCTCCACAATATCAGTCACTGAAGAGAAGCATCCCAGTATTATTTAACCAATTAATATCAACTGTCTTTTATAAAAAGATATTTTAGGAAAAACAGATGTTACAAACCATTTTTTCTATCTAAAACCAAACTAAAACCAAACTCCATACTTAATGCCTCTGGAGAATGGGCTTAAATTTTTTTATCCAATAATAAGTTCAATTTTGAATGTAACTTGTCAATGGACAAATCATCTCCTTGATGTAGGACACAGCATCTCTTGGCTACCAAGTCGGATTTAGTGAGTTGTTTCTTAAACTCTTGTTGCCAGCTAACTGGGCTAACCTCTGGTCACTGGACCTCTTCCAACTTTCTGAAATTCTACAAGGTCCTGTACCAAAGGAAAGAAGGCACACACAGAAGGAGCCCCATCCCAATCTTGCCTAGGAGGTTATGTGCTTATTTGGCTTCATAGCCCTCCCAAAGAAAAGGGTGTGAAGCCCCTGCTCACATCAGAGGCTCAATGCATTTCATCATCTGAATCAGAGGTGACAAACAGCAAGCCCAGCTGCACAAACCAGAATCAAATGTAATTAGGAAATATTTAACAAGATAAATAACAATTCAGTAGAACATAGATAATGTTAGTATGTGGTTATCTACATCTATATGTGGCTGCAAGGATCTTTTGTAGGATTTAGGAGCCATTTCTATTTTAATTTTACACCACTTCTATGCATGATAAGTGAACTAGATATGTCTATTTTAAAATATTCTGTGAGGCCTGAGGGAGAAGGTTGCTTTTAACTAAAGAGAAAAGGGAAGGCTTCCTAGAAGAGGTGGCATCTGGGCTAGACTTTTTAAAAAAACAGGCAAAAATTTAACAGATGAATACGGAAAGGGGAGATATTCTAAGCATCAGTTTCATCATGAACAAAAAAGCATGAAGCTGAGAGTTCATAGCATTCAGGAGGCAAAGGGTTAATAAGTTTTAATGGATCATAGAGAACACAGAAGGGAGTAGGGTGAGATAAGATTGAGCCAAGATGTAAAGGGAATGAATGGCAATCAGAAGAGTTTGAATTTGACTTTATGGGCAGAAGGGAACCACTGGTGTTTCAATAAACAGAATAAGCAGAATAATAAGCAGAAAAGCAATAAACATTTTCATACACAAAGAGGATTATTCTGGCAGAGGTATGAAAGATAAATTAGGGTGGAAAGAGTAAATCCAGAAAAAACCTGTAAGGAGGTTATTATAGTAGTCCAGAAGCTGGACTAGCATCATGTCAGTGGGAATAGAGAGAACAGGAGAGGACAGGACAGGACATGAGTGGAGAGGTCAGGAAAGGACAGGAGAGAAACAAAGACAGACCCTTAGGAAACATGCTCATTGAGGAGCTAAGAAAAACATGAGATGCCACTGAAGCAGGGGAAAAAAGTTATTCAAGAAATAACATAAGGACCAAAAGAATATGTTGTCCCTGAGCTAAAGGAGGAGAGAATATTCAGTAACAGGTTTTCAAGAGTATTGAAAACTTTAGAAACTGAGAGGATATATGAGAGATGAGAAAGAAAACTCAAAGGGAAGCTCAAGGTAAAAAGTATGGGAGAACAAGTATGGGACACCATCCTGATTGCCTTCCTATGGTGGAGAACTTGGAAATTATATCACTAAACATCAATTGGAGGGGGTAGGGGAAAAGAACCGTTAAAACGTTTTTAGTAGTTGGAAATTGAGAGGATACCTGCCAATTAGGAAGCAACTAAATAATTTGTGGTGTATGATTGTGATAGAATACTATTGTGGACAAGCAGGATAGCTTCAGAAAAACATGGGAAGACTTACATGAACTGATGCAAAATGAAATTAGCAGAATTATGAGAACACTACACAGTAACAGCAGTACTATAGGGATGATCAACTGTGAATAATTTAGCTCTTAGCAATACAATGACCTAAAACAACTCTGAAAACCTTATGATAAAAATTGACAGAGAACTGATAGAATCTGAATGCAGATTGAAGTATTCTTGTTATACTTTATTTTTCTTGTGAAGGGGAAGGTAGTCTGTATTTACTTTCACAACATGGTTAATATATGTTTTACATGACTACACATGTATATTCTAGATCACATTATTTGCCTTATCAAGGAGGGAAAAGGGAAGGGAAGAAGGGAGAGAATTTGGAACTCAATTTTTTTAAATGAACATTAAACATTGTTTTTACATGTGATTTGGAAAAAAATAAAATATACAAATTGTCACTTTAAAAAGGGAAACTGGATTTAGCCTGTGGAAGAGAACACAAGAGGAAGGAGAGGTTTGGGTGGGGTTACAATAGTTGTTTTCAAGTCTTCTAATTTGGTATTGATTTTAATTCTTATACAAACAAGTCATTGATCTGATTTTATGGAGACATTGCTGTTATAGAAATGACCATTGCAATGCTAACCAGTTTTTGCTTGCCAATTAATATATAATTCATTCATTTTTGTGAGGTTATTTGGTACTTAACCACCTCCAACATCTCTTGATTTTCTTCTCAATGAAAGTCTTCTTGAAATACAGCCTTGAGTTTTCTAAATAGTCTCTTCACCTTTGTTTTCTCTCTTTTTTCACTCCTGTGCCATTTTTTCCAACATTTTTTCACTTCCTTTCCTTGTAGTTACTTTTGCAATGAAGTTACAGAGTACAAAGTTATTCTTCTATGCCTGATTGATCACTCTGTGTGATTTGTCCATATCCTTCCCTGTTTAACGCAGGGGGCCCACTCAACATACTGGAGACCGTCTTCACTTTCTCCTCTGCACCCAACTCATCAATTATCTGTATCATCTATCCAAGACATATATACCAATAGTCAAGCATGATGAAATCTTGGCACTAAACATTATTCAACCCCTTAAACTTTACTATAAGGATGGGTAGACCAAACTCCTTTGAGTAATTAAAAATCTCTTCCAGGAATCTCTTTAGTGTTCTGGAACTTGATGCAATTAGCACAGTGTTATTCACAAAGAGGAGCATCTAGAAGACCTCACCATCTACAAGGAATCCCTCTTTGACCTGGTCTCTGCTGAATCCCTTCCATTTCAGTGGAAAATACCTTTGCTTGAGCAAACATCTCTCTGTTTCATGTCTTTCCAGATGCTGATTATCAAAGGGCTATTGAACCAACAAAAAGCATTTATTAACTGCTTAGGGTTATTTTTGTGGTTATATATTCCAATGATTTTGATATATGAATGGAAGAAACTTTGTTGGAAAAGAGCTTGTCCTAAGGCAGCATTTTGTTATCTCAAATTAAATGCTATTTCATAATCAACAAACAATAAGCACAGTGAGGCTTTATATTCTCTGTATCTTTCAGTTAATTGTGAAATTGGAAGGATGTCATCCATTGTTGAATAGCACTTGCAAAACCCTGCTTGTTCCCTAGAAAGACCATCATCAAGGAGGCTTTAATTTACATACCATATATCTGTCCCTGATAGGCGTCTTAATGGATAGAGTATGAAATTCAATACCCAGAAGACCTGAGTTTGAATCCTGTCTCAGAAACTAGCTACAAGACTCTGGGCAATTCACTTTATCTCTTTATTTCATCCTCCTCAACTATAAAGTGCATACAATAATAGTGCCTATCTCCTAAAATTGTTGTGAGGACCAAATAAGTTAATATAAGAAAAGTATTTTGCAAACTTAAATTGCTATATAAATGTTCTTTAGTATTATCATTATAGATGGGACATTAAACAAATACATAAGTAGTTATTAATATTCTCTTTGTTCCTTTTTTAAGTATTTTTAAAAATCCAAGATTTTTTTTTCTATTTTTTATTTTTCCCTCCTTTAGAAGTCTTACATATCCAGTACCTCCATGTTCTCCCAATAGTATTGCCTCCAGTTCAAACCTTAATGTATAATTGGTCTAATATTTTCCATCGTGGTAGCATTTCCATCTCATCTATAAGGATGTTAGGGAGCCAGTGTGGTGTTTTCACTGCCCCGATGGAAAAAAAAATGTTTGCCATGAGGATTTTTGCGAATCTTTCCATTTTTACTATGTTTGTATCCCTTCCTTTTTCATCCTTCTATGATTCTCTCTATCTCTTATCTCAGCATGGAGCTCTTCTATTCATAGATGTGATAAGCAATTTCTTCCTCATCCCTCCAGTTTATGATATGACCTTTTATGTCTAAGTCGTGTATCCATTTCAAATTTATTTTGGTATGAAGTCTGAGATGTATCTGGCAGATTGCTTTCTAGTTTTCCAACAATTTTTGTCAAATAATGAGTTTTTGTCCTAATAGCAAACATTAAGCTATTGTACTCATTTGCTTATCTATATTATGTGCCTAATATGTTCCACTGATCATCTCCCCCATTTCTTAACTACTACTAAATTCTTTTGATGATTTTTGCTTTGTAGTATAGCTTGAGATCTGGAACTTCTAAGTCTCTTCCTTCTCACGTATATTTTCATTATTCATTAATCCCCTTTTTCTTGATTCTTTGTTCCTCTAGATGAATTTTATTACTTTTTCTAGCTTTCTAAAGTAATCCTTTGGTAGTTAAGATTTGGTAGTTAGATTTGGTAGTTATGGCATTGAATATGGAAATTAAATTAGGTAATATTGTCATTTTTATTATGTTGGTGTGTTCTACTCATGAGCAACTATTATTTCTCCAAAGATTTTGATTCATATTTATCTGTGTAAGCATTGTTTTAAAATTAAGTTCAGATAGTTCCTGAGTGTCACTTGGAAAGTAGATTTCCAAGTATTTTATATTTCCTGTATTTATTTTAAATTAAATTTTTCTATCTTCCTACTGGATGTTTTGCTACTGTACAGAAATCATGGTGCTTTTGTGGGTTTATTTTATGTCCTGCAACTTTTCTGAAGTTATTGTTGCAATTAGATATTTAGTTAACTCTCTAGGGTTCTCTTAGTAAAACCGTGTTATTTGTAAGAGATGGTAATTGTTTCCTCTTCACCTATGTTTATTCTTTCCATTTAATTTTCTTGCTTACTGCTAACACTAGCATTTTTAGCACTCTATTGGATGGCAATGGTGGCAATAGACATCCTTGTTTTACCCCCTGATATTTTAATGCCTCTGGTTTATCTCTACTATAAATAATGTTGGCTTTTGGTTTTAGATTGCTACTACATATCAAATTAAGGAAAAAGCTATTAGTTCTTATGCTTTCTAATGTTTTTTAACTGGAATGGATAAGGTTGTTTTTTTCATCTATTCATAGTAACATGTGATTTTTGTTATTCTTGTTATTAACATAATCAATCGTGTTTATAATTTTCCTAATACTGAGCCAACCCCGCCTTCCTGACATACATCTGGCCTGGTCATAATGTATAATTTGTAATTTATTGCTATGGTCCTCCTGCTAATGTCTTATTTTAATGTTTCACATCAATATTCATGATGGATATTGGTCTGTGGTTTTCTTTCACTATTTTTAATCTGTCTGGTTTAGGTTTCATAACCATATTTGAATTACATAAACACAAAAGGTATTTTAAAAATTAAGAAAAGAAAGGATCCTATCAAAATTCTTCCATAACAACTTCTTATTCCTTCTTATTTTTCTTATAGGTCTCTTCAAAATCCACCTTCCTGAGAGTTTCTTTTGCATAAGAGTAATTTAATCTGCCTCCCTCTTATTCCCTCCTTTGCCTTTTCCCCATGTCCTTCTGATTTCCTTAGTGAGAAACATGTATTTCTGCACTCAAATATGTGTGTATATAATCTTCCTTCTTTTCACCTGCTTAGGCAAGAGAGAGGTTCAACTTTTGCCTGTTTCTCTCCACTACCTCTGACCTCCTTCTCTTTGTCTAGTCTTCTATTTATGCATTAAAATTAGAAGAAATAATTTCCCTCTCCTTTCTCTACATTTTTATCCTCATCCCCAACTCAATTTCCATTCTTCTTTAAAATTATCTTGTTTAACAGTGCCATTCTCAGGCCCTCAGGGTAGACCCATGTATCCATTTCCCATGTTAGAATTGAAACAATTTATACTTATGATTTCTCACAAATGTTTACTTATTTGTGTTTCTTGAATCCTGTGTTTACATTTCAAAGTTTCTTCTCAGCTCTGATCTTTTCATCAGCAAATCTTGGAACTCTTCTATTTCAATAAAAATCCATTTCCCCTCTAATATTATATTAGAATTTTTGTGGGGAGAGGTTATTCTTTGTTATAATATACATTTTGCCTTTCATAATATTGTACTTCAAGTTCTTTTCATGGCTTCTAAATTTGGCATGATCCCTTGGCTCCTGGGTACTTAATTTTTTTTCATTTTATTTCTTCTTTGAATTAGATGCTCTGGATTTTGGCTATCACATTTCCAGGAGTTGTAATTTTGAAGTTTCTTTGGAAGGTAAAGAATGGATTCCACATCTACTTTGTCCTGTAGTTCTAAGAGATTGGGACAGTTTTGATTCATTATTTCCTAAAATATATACAAGCTTTAGCATGTCAAATTTTCAAATTATACTACAAAGTGATCAGGGAATCAGTGGAATAGATTAGATGCATAATATACAATAGTAAGTGACTGTAGTAATTTAATATTTGGTTAACCCAAAGATCAAAGCTTTATGGGGCAAGAACACAACAAATTTTTCAGAAAAGTGGAAAGCAGTTTGACAGAAACTGAGTATAGACCAACATCTCACACCATGTACCAAGATAAGAGCAAAATGGATAAATTATTTAGACATAAAAGATGACATCATAATCAAATTATGAGAGCATGGAAAAAGTATACCTGTCAGGGGGCACCTACGTGGATCAATAGACTGAAACTAAGTCTAGAGTCAGGAAGTCCTGGGTTTAAATCTGTCCTCAGACATTTCCTAGTAGTGTGACCCTGGGTTACTCTAACCCCCATTGCCTAGTCCTTACCACTCTTATCCCTTGAAATCAATATATGTGGTGAGAGGGACTGGCCGGCAGCCCTCACACAAGAGGAAAGATAGATAGAAGTTTATCTCTGGGGGAACCAGGATCTGAAGCCAGGATGGATGGCAAGAGAGAGAACCAGGCACCAAATACATAAATTGAGCCCACAGACTTTAGCTCCAGCCTTCCACTTCATAGATACATGAGACAGTGAGAAGACCATAACACAACATCATGGGCATCAGAAATAAGCTTAGAGATCAATAGAGACAAGCCACAGTCCTTAAACACGTGCCTTTAGCAAGGACTGTTAAGGCTTAATGACAGGGATTAGAGAAACAGAGGTGCTGAGCATGGCCAGAGGCCAGCTCCAAGAGAGAAAGAAAAAGAGATAGTAGTAAGGAAGAAGATGAGTGGTAAAAGCTGGGCTGGGTCTGTGAGCTCATCTTTTGTTGATTTCCACATGCAAAGATACATAATACATATTAATTAAAGACATAGCAGATTATCATTGGTAGAGAGGTAAATTGTCATTAGATGAGGGCGGATCCTTTTTCAGCCTGGGGAGAACAAAGAAACCTGATTTCGAGCCCAAACTAGTTGGGATCAAAGCTCAGTGCCTTACTGGCCATGCGCAGGACAGAGAACGTGCTCTCCTAAGACCAGCTTTACAGCTTAATTATCTCTCTTGAGTAAACACAACTGTGAACTGCTACAATATACAATATTGATTCTAAACAAAAAAAAAAAGGACTTTAAAAAAAGAAAGAAAAATATAACTGTGATCTTTGAATAAGGGAAGAGTTTATGATCAAATAAGAGACCAAGAGGATCACAGGAAGTAAAATAAATAATTTTGATAACATGAAATTAAAAATCTTTTGCACAGACAAAACTAATGCAACCAAAATTAGAAGGAAAACAGGAAATTGGGGATACATTTTACAGCAAGTTTCTCTGATAAAGGCTTCATTTCTCAAATATACAAGAAACTGAGCCAATAATAATTTTTAAAAAGCCATTCCTGAGTTGATATATGGTCAAAGGATATAAACAAGTAGTTTTTTTTTTAAACCCTTACCTTCTGTCTTAGAATCAATACTATATATTGGTTGTAAGACAAGTAAGGGCTAGGCAATAGGGGTTAAGTGACTTGCCCAAGATCACACAGCTAGGAAGTATCTAAGGCAAGATTTGATTCCCGAGTCTCCCATCTCTGAACTTGACTCTCAATCTACTGAGCTATTTAGCTGCCCCCTAATATGTAGTTTTCAGAAGATAAAATCAAATCTATCAATAATCACATGGAAAAGTGCTCTAAATCACTAGTGAGTAGAGAAATGCAATTTAAAACAACTCTCTTTTCCTACATTGTACTTATCAGATAGGCTAACAACAGAAAAGGAAAAGAACAAATGTTGGAGTGGATGTAGAAAAAAATGAGACCAATGGATTGTTGGTGGAGTTGTGAACTAATCCAGCCATCCAGAAGAACAATTTGGAGCTAAATTTAAAAAGCTATAAAAGTATGCATCTCTTATAATCCAGCATTTGCTTTCTAGATGATTTGGGGTTTTTTGCTAAACTCATAATTTCCCCCCATTTTTCAGCCTTTTGACTTGTCTTAATATTTCTGGTTGTTTCTCATCGTCTTCAGTGTGCTCTAAGGCAATATATAATCAGTTCCCTCTCACTGAGATCTGCAAATCCCTGCATTTGGGGCTGGACAATTTGATTGGTGGGTTGTTCCTGGTTAGAAGTTTCAGTGTAACGTTGCTGAATTCAGTCACGATCAGCGAAATGAACTGTCAATGTGACAGAATTGATGGCTTCCTTTTAGTCTGGCTTTCTTGCCCTTGTTATTTTGATGGAAGCTTCATCCTGGGTTAGAGGGTACAACTGAGTCTCTTTTCCACTCCTGAGATTAGATTCACACAACTACTGTTTGCTTCGGAACTTGTTCCTAACTCAGTACAATTATTACACTCAACAGCTCCTTAACCTTGAACTCAACTCCTCAATATAGGCCTCCTCTTTATTTTGCCATAGATTTGCAATTTAGAAATGTGTTGTGAACAGCAGAGCTACCCAATGACATCAAGTCCATATTCTACACAAGGTCAGAGTTTTCCTTTATGAGCCTGGGGCCTCTTCTTGCCCTGGTATGTAGTCTTGACTTGTTCAACTCCTATGTCCTTGAATGCTCGGCACAATGAACCCTTGACCAGTCCCTGCCCCCGGCATCCTTATCTGTCTCCTTATAGTGACCTGGGCTAGAAAAATGACACATTGTAATTTTTTACTTATATTTCTTAATCAGGTCTCAGCCTGATGTGTTTTCTAGAACATTATGGAGGAATTATTTTGAAGAAGTTTGACTCTATTTCTTTCTGCTGTTTTGCCTTCTTGACCCTACTTCTTTTTTTAAAAACCCTTACCTTCCATCTTGGAGTCAATACTGTGTATTGGTTCCAAGGCAGAAGAGTGGTAAGGGCTAGGCAATGGGGGTTAAATGACTTGCCCAGGGTCACACAGCTGGGAAGTGTCTGGGTCCAGATTTGAACCTAGGACCTCCCATATCTAGGCTTGTCTCTTAATCCACTGAGCTACCCAGCTGCCCCCTTGACCCTACTTTTAATAAATGGGGTTTTTTTCATTCAATCATTCCTCTTATTACCTTTATGTTACAATACTTTATCCATCTCTTTCATAAGAGCCATTTGTAAAATGAGGGATTGGACTAAAGCAGTGATAGCAAACCTTTGTAATGAAGAGGGTGGAGAGAGAGAAGAGAGGGAGAAAACATAGCCTTCTCTCAAGGCAAGGACAAAGGAGGAGGAGATGATGTTATAGTTAAGCCAAGAGATAGAAGGAGGGTGAGTCTGTTTTCCCCCCTTCAATCCTCTCTGGTTATGGCCCTCACTTTGTCTGGCTTTTCTCTCTCTATTGCCAGGCTTTTCTTAAATAATAAGCTCCTTCCATCTAGGGAGAGAGAGAGGTCACTTCTCCTCCCCCCCTCAGCTATGACTACCCTTCACTGAGGCTTGAATCAGTTAAAGGTTTTGGTAACAGGTTTATTCTATAAAAACAAAGACAAAGGACAAGGTTGAAATGGATGCTGAATAGGGGTTAAAAGAGAAAGAGGGAGGAAGGGATCCCTATCTAGATAAACCCTTCCCCCCAAAGTTAGGTAACTCAGGTTTGGTGGTCTGAACCCCTGAGGGGGGTTCAGAGTCTTATGTCTTAAGTTCAGAGTAAAAGGAGATTATAACAGGTCTTCTTGTGGACTACTTCCTTCTTCAGGTCTTTGCCCACTTGTTGATCTGGGAGGATTTGGGATCAGGTTTCAGGGAGAGAAAGGTTTCTGGGATTGGGATCCAGTCAAAGAATGGACCTTCTCTTTAGTAGACCTCAGTCAAGAGAGAAGAACCAACTGACCCTCTCAGGGTTTTTTCCCTTCAGAGTTCCAAACCTTCTCTCTATGCCCAACCCTCTGCTGCTGATGGAATCCTTGCAGCTCCACCAGGATTTCCTTCCAAAAGTCTCTGGATTTTCTCTCTCTCACAACTCCCTGTTCCTGTCTTGTCCTTGAGGTATCACCTTGAACCCTCACAGAAATATGTTTTATTTACCTTAATTCTATTCCTATGATAATCTATCTATTCTATTTGCTATTCGCACTTAATATCCCCCATCCAAAATAACAAATCTTAGCCTATTCTATCTATGTCCTATTCTGAATCTTATCTTATGCTTAGATCTGGGTGGCAGGAAAATGGGTTTAGGTTGGTTGTGAGCTCTCCACCTCATCCTAGACTGGGGAGGGAGGAAGTGCTTCCATTGAGTTGTTGGGTAGAGGGTCAGGTGATGTGAGAAATGTCCTTAGGCACCTGTGGAGATGGGGAGGGGAACATTCCCTTCTGGCACACTCTGGCACATGTGCCATAGGTTCACCAACACTGGACCAGAGGGTGTCAAAGGCCCATTCCAACTCTGAAATCCTATTCTTTTTTATCTCCAGTGGCTATTGAATTGCTGAATTGAATGAAGGAAAACCAACTATATACATCAATACTTCAGACAAAGTAAGTAAGCCAGGACTAGATCTATACTCTCTTAAAGGCTGCCAATCCCTTGTCTAGTCAATGTCTCTAGGCCAGGACAGCCTGGTTGTATGGGGAGAGAGGTAGGAAGAATGAGAAAATGTCTGAAATTCTGAGAAGTTTGTCCAAACTTGAAGGATCCTCCTTTGGTTATGTGGTGAGAGAACCTATGCATCAGCAAGTCAGCTGCACCTTTGGTGGGGCTTTACTATTCTACCTTCTACCCCCTACCCACTGTGTTAGAGAGGGAGAAAAGTAAATAGTCAGTTTAGAAACCTCACCGAGTGAACTATTGCTTCAGGATGTGTATAAAGGATGTGTATATAATCACTCAAATATTATTAAAAGTCAACAGTCTCTGAACAAGAAGAAAAAAATGGGGAAAGGGCAAAGAGGACAGAAATCTATATCTGAGATTGCCAAAGAAATGTTATCTAGTACCAACAAAGAGTGTCTCTGGAGTTAAGTATTTGAGTTGCAGATTAAAATGCCACTGATTTCTCCTCTATGACCTCAAATATCATTGAGAGTTTGGGTGAAGGTGGGGAAGGAAAAAGGGAAGGCTTAGGGGAAAGTGCATCGATTTTTTTAAATCTAAAACTTTCTCATCTGCAAAGGATATAGCATTGAATTCAAGGATCTAATACAAATTAGATCAATTGCAAAAGACTTTGCCAGAAACCACAAAGAGATTTCTTCTGTGATGAACCAGTCAGCACCCACACCGTTGGCATCCAAACTGGCCATGAAAGAAATGAAAAGGTCAAGTTACCCTGGGAAGCATGAAAATGATGTCATGTAGACCAATCAATCCATTAATCTACAAACCACCAACCAAGGCATAGGTGGCCATGGAAAAGAGAGAAGACAATACCAGCATTAAGAGCAATGCCATTCAAAATAACCACAGAATTGTCAACCCAGAAAAACACAGAACTACTAAAGTAATTAAAAACAACAAGTCTTTAATTAGGACAAGGGAGACAGTCGGGTGCACACAAACCAATGCCACTACACCAAGTTAGGCTCAGAGACTGGGGAAATGCACCAGAAATGGGAATGTTCATTATGGGAATTTCCATCAAACTAAAGAACTTAGAGTCTACTTTAGAGACTATGACCAAAGAAACAAATGACTAGTTATAAAGGAGCTTGGGAAAGAAAGTGTAGACTGAGGCTAGGGTATGTGGGAGAGGCCCAAATACAATAAGAGAAACCAGGAAACCAGAAAACACTTAAAACTTGAGTATCTCTATCACTCCTATTCATGAAGCTTAAGGGATGTTTGATGACTTAGTGTTGAAGGCAAGTTCCCATGGAACAAAGGTAAATTGGGAAGTTTCATAAAACAAACTGATAGACTATGTAAAATACCTGGGAGTTAATTTACCAAAGATTTCTATAAATATTTGATCTCGGACACTTCCTACCTGAATGACCCTGGGCAAGTCACTTAACTCCAAGAGCCTAGCCCCTACTCTTCTTCTGCCTTGTAACATTCAAAGACAAAAGGTATGGGTTAAAAAAAACCAACCACATATCATTATTTGCAGAAATAAAAGGAGGCAAATAATTCAAATGATACTCACTGCTGCTGTTTAGGCTTTGCCAAGATAGCAAACATAATAAATGATACTCCAATAAGCTTACAGTTTTAACACTAAAATCACCAAGAAGATATTTTCTAGAACTCAGCAAAACAAAAACAAAATTCATTAGAGGCAGCTGATAGCATTGCAAACAGAATTCTGAGCATGGAGTCAAGAAAGCCTGAAGTCAAATTCTACCTCAGATAGTACTATATGTATTACCCTGTATAAGTAATTTAACTTCTGTTTGCCTCAGTTTACTTATCTACAAAATGGGGATAATAATTGCAACAACCTCAAAGGATTGTTGGAAGTATCAAATGACTTAACATTTATAAAACACTTAATTCATGGTCTGGCACTAAATTCTTATTCCAAAAGAAGGGCAAGCAAAAGATTTAAATCTCAAAGTACATAATGAGAATAAGTAGAAATCATAGCATTATTGGAATTCTAACTATATTAAAAAGCAGTATTCATTTAAACAATTTCATATAAAAAAAACAATAACAACCAAAAAAGAGTAGATCAGAGGAACAAAGTAAATAAGCAAGAAAAAGAAGCAATGGAAAATCACAGGCCAATGTCTGATGAACCTAAGGATGCATATTATTCAATAAAGAAGCTATATTTTATGAGAATTTCTGGGAACACTGGAAGGCAGTTTGGCAGAAAACAGACTTAGATTACCATCTTATACTACATTCCTCAATATGTTCAAAATGGATATGTAGCTTGAAAATCAAAAGTCACACCCCCAAGAAATTACAAGTGAATGAATTCCTTTAAATAAGAAAAAGGAAAGATTACAAATGCTAAAAGACAGGTTTTTACTATCTAAGATTTACAAGTTTTATATAAATAAAATAAATGAAGATAGAATTAGGAAAGAAACTTAAAGTGGAAACATACTTGCATCATATGTATATTAATAAAAGTTTGATATCCAAGATCTAGAGTAAATTGATACAAATATATAATACCAAGAACCATTTCATAATAAAAAAGTGGCAAAGTATATGAAAGGTTTTTAACAGAATAATTTCAAGTTATAATGACCACATGAAAACATGCTGAAGCCACTAAAGTAAAAGAAACAGATTTTAACTCTGAGATTTCACCTCAGTTCATGAAAATTGAGCAAAATGACAAAAATAGGAATAATCCATATCGGTTGGGCAAGGGGAAAGTAGACAAACCAATACTCTGTTGATGGAGTTGTCCAACTAGTTAGGAATAATGCAAGAAAGGTAACAAAACTGTTCGTACTGTTTGAAAGTGCAAAACAACAATAAAGTTTCAATGTTTAGCAAAATGTTTATAGAAGCATTCTTTGTGGGAGTAAAGAACTTCCCCATCAACTAGGGCATGACTAAGAAAAACTATGGCATATGAATGCAGTGGAATATTACTGTATAGTAAGAAATGATAAATATTATTAGAAAGTCCAAAAAACACGGGAATTATTTGTACTAAATTATGTAAAGTATAGTAAGCAGAAGGAAGAGACCACACTCAATGACCACAACAATGTAAATGAAAAGATCAGAAAAAGGAAATAGAATTCTGGGTAAGTGGACACCAAATAAAGTGTCAAAGAATAGATAATTAAATATATATTTCCCCTTCTTGGCAAAGAGATGGAAGAATACTCCATACTCCAATACATAAACAGTCTATTATCAGATGTGATCACTTTATTGGGTATTTTTATTTGATTGTTTTTGTTTTGTTTTGTTTTGTCTTGGGGAGTGAGAGATATTGAAATGACTGTCATGTAAAGACAACATTTATTAATTAAATGTAAATTTTAAAATACTTTAAATAAGTTCTAATGGAATAGAATGAATGAATTTGGAATCAGAGGTTTAGAGTCTTGATACCTCCACCCCATAGCAAGTTGAGCTTGAGTTTCTTTATCTGTAAAATGAGATTGGACTAGATGGCCCCCAATATCCCTTCAAACTCTTAGACTATGATCCTAAAAGGCATGGTTATTGTTGATGGCAGTGATGGTGGTAATTGTGTTTGCTGTTCCAATCCTGTACAACTCTTTGTGACTCTGTTTGGTGTTTTCCTGGCAAAAAGACGGGAGTGGTTTGACATTTGTTGGATAAACAGGGATTAAGGAAGACACATCTTCCTGACTCCAGGCCCAGCACTCTATTCACTGTATCACTTAGCTGCCACTCAAGGACAGTACTGTCCTAAAGGGAAGTTGCGATCTAATTAGGAAAAAGGAATAGAGGCAACATGGTCCAGTAGAAAGATAATTATTTTGACTTGGGTTCCAACTCTGGGTCCGCCCCTCAGTCAATGACTTTGGGCAAGGAAGGAAGGAAGGAAGGAAGGAAGGAAGGAAGGAAGGAAGGAAGGAAGGAAGGAAGGAAGGAAGGAAGGACGGAGGGAGGGAGGGAGGGACGGACGGAGGGAGGGAGGGAGGGAGGGACGGAGGGGGGGAGGGAGGGAGGGAGGGAGGGAAGGAGGGAAGGAGGAAAGGAAGGAAGGAAGGAAGGAAGGAAGGAAGGAAGGAAGGAAGGAAGGAAGGAAGGAAGGAAGGAAGGAAGGAAGGACGGAGGGAGGGAGGGAGGGACGGACGGAGGGAGGGAGGGAGGGAGGGACGGAGGGGGGGAGGGAGGGAGGGAGGGAGGGAAGGAGGGAAGGAGGAAAGGAAGGAAGGAAGGAAGGAAGGAAGGAAGGAAGGAAGGAAGGAAGGAAGGAAGGAAGGAAGGAAGGAGGGAGGGAGGGAGGGACGGACGGAGGGAGGGAGGGAGGGAGGGACGGAGGGAGGGAAGGAGGAAAGGAAGGAAGGAAGGAAGGAAGGAAGGAAGGAAGGAAGGAAGGAAGGAAGGAAGGAAGGAAGGAAGGAAGGAAGGAAGGAAGGAAGGAAGGAAGGAAGGAAGGAAGGAAGGAAGGAAGGAAGGAAGGAAGGAAGGAAGGAAGGAAGGAAGGAAGGAAGGAAGGAGGGAGGGAGGGAGGGAGGGAGGAGGGAGGGAGGGAG
The DNA here is from genome assembly GCF_027887165.1 of Monodelphis domestica. Taxonomy (NCBI): domain Eukaryota; kingdom Metazoa; phylum Chordata; class Mammalia; order Didelphimorphia; family Didelphidae; genus Monodelphis; species Monodelphis domestica. The sequence goes on along the minus strand of NC_077227.1, from coordinate 700,553,996 downwards.
GGAAGGAGGAAAGGAAGGAAGGAAGGAAGGAAGGAAGGAAGGAAGGAAGGAAGGAAGGAAGGAAGGAAGGAAGGAAGGAAGGAAGGAAGGAAGGAAGGAAGGGAGGGAGGAAGGGAGTGAGGGAGGGAGGGAGGGAGGAAGGGAGGAAGGGAGGAAGGAAGGGAGGAAGGAAGGAAGGAAGGAAGGAAGGAAGGAAGGAAGGAAGGAAGGAAGGAAGGAAGGAAGGAAGGAAGGAAGGAAGGAGGGAGGGAGGGAGGGAGGGAGGGATGAGGGAGGGAGGGAGGGAGGGAAGGAAGGAAGGAAGGAAGGAAGGAAGGAAGGAAGGAAGGAAGGAAGGAAGGAAGGAAGGAAGGAAGGAAGGGAGGGAGGGAGGGAGGGAGGGAGGAAGGGAGGGAGGGAGGGAGGGAGTGAGGGAGGGAGGGAGGGAGGGAGGAAGGGAGGAAGGAAAGAAGGAAGGGAGGGAGGAAGGAAGGAAGGAAGGAAGGAAGGAAGGAAGGAAGGAAGGAAGGAAGGAAGGAAGGAAGGAAGGAAGGAAGGAAGGAAGGAAGGAAGGAAGGAAGGAAGGAAGGAAGGAAGGAAGGAAGGAAGGAAGGAAAGAAATATTTATTAGGTATCCATTATACTTTTATGAATTTCCTACTATGTTCCCACCACAGCACTAAGTACTTTCCCCCCAATACTCTAACTACTAGATCACATGGAAAACTAGGCCTTTTTCCCAGGGGGCTCTTTTGTGGGGGGAAAGTGGAGCTTTGGAATGTGTAATTTTTTCTTACCATAGAAAATAGCTCACCGTGCAGCTCTCCCCATGTCACCACACCACCCCTCAATCTACCTGGCACCCATCTCCTAGGGTTGTTCTTCCTACTTAAACCCAAAGAGATGAGAAATGAAGACTGGACCAAGCATTCTCACAACATGACTATATGGAGGGTAACATATCCCTCTGGGTTCCAACTTCATCTTCAATCAAGTATTTTTGACTTCAGTGAACAAATGCCTAGTTTCAACTATCAAGGCCAGGTGCATTGGATAGGATGCTAGACCTGGAGTCCATAAGACCAGAGTTGAAATATGGCCTCAGACATTTATTAGCCTAGGATACTAGGTAAGTCATTTAACTTCTGCCTGCCTCAGTTTCTTCAGCTATAAAATGGAGATAATAATAGCAACTAATTCCCAGAGTTGTCATGAGGATCAAATGAGATCTTATTTGTAAAGTTCCAGGCACTAATAAATACCTGTTTGTTTCCTTCCTATCTTTATTATGACCTTTCCAAGTATGAGCCTTCTAAACTCTCTTTCCATTACACTAGATGGCCTCTCAGTTGCAATGGCCCCTGCCAAAAACAGTAGCATTACAACGTCATAGATTTAGCTTGAGCGATTCCTAACGTGGAGTCCACAAATTTGTCCTCTTAATAGTCTGAGAAAAATATTTCAGTATAATTGGTTTTCTTTGTAATCTTTTAGATTTTATTTAAAAACATGATTGTGAGAAAGGATCCATAAGCTTCACCAGATGGTTCAAGAGAGCCGTGATATTAGAAGGTCTTCATTCCTGGTTTAGAGCTCGAAGGGTCCTTGAAGGTCATCTAGTCCTTCATTTTACAGATGAAGAAACTGATGGGCCAGAGAAATTTAAATGACTTTCCCAAGGTCACACAGGTGTTAAGTAGCAGAGACAGGATTCGAACCTAGATCATCTTAGTCTTAAATCTAGGGGCAATGTGCCTCTCACACCAGCTCCAACCCCGCATGAAAGTACTTCCCCATATTAGTCAGAAACAGGTGTCTTGTCCTTGAGTAACTTGCAGACACAGAAGTAAATGTTCCCAGAAACTGTCAATGAATTAAAAGGCTAAGGGAGGTCCCCAAAACCAGCTGCAGGAGCTGCAGGGCTTACTAAGCAGGGGAAGGCTGAGCCTGTGGCCATTCTTCCTTCAGAGAATGTCTTTTCTCCAAGAGAGAGGCAGTTTTTCTGGTGACGGTGATTGAGTATTTGGGTGACTTAAAGGGGAAAAAATGTTTCTTGAGCAATTAAACCTCTGATTATTTGCTAGTTCGGCACAATTCTTGGGCTTTTAAAATCTTTTTTCTTTTTTAAGCCAAGTCAGCAGATTGACCCTATTTCCTTGATTTTGTTTTTTGAAGAAAAATTATTCCTTCTAGCTGAGAAGCAAAATTCTGTTTCTCTTTGATAATTTTATGACCTTGTAAGATCTGAGTCAAGGCCAACCCAGTCTGAATGGTCTCAGTTCCAGAATTTTGACAGTTAATAATAGTAATTGATGATTATTATGTCATCGAACCATTTTTAAAAAGTTAGAAATCACCTTTGAGATTCTCTAGTGGAAAAGTTCTTTTAGCCATTTTTGTATGTATAATGGACTCCTTTGACAATCAGGCAAAGCCTCAGACCCTTTAGAGAGGCAGTTAGGTAGAGCATCAGACTTGGAGGATTGGGTTCAAATGTGACCTCAGATACTTCCTAGCTGTGTGACCCTGGACAAGTCACTTAACTCCAGGCTGAGCTCTTGCTACTTTTTATTTTTAATGAATACTAAAACAGAAGGTAAAGGTTTTTAAAAAGTGGAGCCAGCTTTTGACACCCACAAATAAAGAATTCCATTAACTGGTATCTTTTTCAAATTTGTTCTACCAATTTCCATTGGGCTGGAATGAACCGCCATGTTTTATAATTTCCAATAGTACAAATTCAAACACATATGGTCACTTCAGAAGATTTATTATTCAAACTAATCAGGACCTGAATGTATAAAATTAAAGATTTACACAGGATTACAAAGGAAACCAGTGATAGTGAAATTCAGTTAATATATTTAAATAGCAAGTTCTAAGCCCCAGATGAAGAACCCTTTCATAAATGACCACAGATTGGAAACTCAAAAGGAGCCTCAGAGGCTACCACATTTTGTAGATGAGGAAACTAAACTCCACCAATTATTTACACTCCTACAGCCTTTCCAAGTTTTCAAAAGATATTTTACATAGATTAACTCATTTGATTCTGTCAATACCACGTTTAGGCTGGCAGTGTAGATTTTAAATTTTACAGAAGAGGAAATTGAGGCAAAAAAGCAGAGAAGAGACAAAGTCACAAGTGGGATTTGAACCCAGGGTCTCTGACTCCTGCTCTGTTCATTAATTATATCCAACTCTTTCTTTTCACAGAATAAGAAACTGAGTCAGATTGGTAATAAATACTAGAAGCAACATTCAAGAGGGCAGCTGGGTGGCTCAGTGGATTGAGAGCCAGACTTAGAAACAGAAAGTCTTGGGTTCAAATATGGTCTCAGACACTTCCTAGCTATATGATTCTGGGCAAGTCACTTAATCCTGATTCCCTATCCTTTACCATTCTTCTGCCTTGGAACCAACAGTATTGATTGTAAGGTGGAAGGTAAGAAGGTGTTTTTTTTAATAGGATTTGAACTCAAGTCTTCTAATTCTAGAGCCAACAATGCTTTATAATTCACCAGAGCTATTGAGGAGGTCATAAAGAGAAGCTTAAAGTTAACTGAAAAACCTTCAGAATTCCTCCTGCCTATTCTGACGTTTGCCCTGTCTATAGCATGAGGGTCTCTCTTCACAAGGACTGCTGAATGGATGATCACATAAAAAAATAATAAAAAATAAAGTCACTCCTTTCTTCCTTCGCTCCTCCCTTGGAAAAATCAGGCCCCAAATTTCAGATTAAAGCTTGGAAAGAACAGCCCCCTCACAATAAAAAATAAATAAAAGCAATAATAACCCTTCAACTCTCAATTGCAAAGACTCAGATTCGAGTGTGCTGGTGGTTGGTGGTTGGGCATAATGTGGAGGTTGGGGAGAAAGGCAACGAGAAATGCTACTTTCCCTTCCTTATCCCACCCCCACATACCTTTAGATGTTCAGACCCAAAACACCGAATCCCCCAAGCCCGCCAACTCACTGAGATTCTCAGCTCAGATGCATGAAGAGGGAAAGAACAAGCATTTTTAAAAGCATTACAAATATTTCATTTGATCTCCTTTGATTACCAAGGAGCTGGGGGTACCCAGCTGCTCTAGATTCTGGCCTCAAATACCTCCTAGTTGTGAGACCCTAGGCAGCTCACTTCAACCCTATTTGCCTCAGTTTCTCTCATCTTTAAAAATGAGCTGGGAGAAGAGACGGCAAATTATTCCACCAGGAAAACCCCAAATTGTGGTGTCAAAAAGAGTAACAAAATACTCTGGGCAAGTCACTTAACTTTGTTCGCCTCAGGTCCTCATCTGTCAGATGAGCTGGAGAAGGAAATGACAGACCACTCCAATCTCTTTATCAAGGAAATCCAAGTGGAACCATGAAGAGTCAGGCACAATAGACAACTCTAGAGACGGCTATTTGGCCCTGCTAAGGAATGAAGAGAGTGGACAGTGGGGGAAGGAGGGTGTGGAAAGAGGGGAGACTCAGTCATTGGGGGAATGGAGAACAGGTAGTTTTCAATATGGTGGGATTCAAAGGTGAACAGGACTTTGGAGATCATCAGATTTATATTCCTGTTTTCTCTTTTGATCCACCCAACCAATCCTACGAGAGTATTATCCCTGTCTTACAGATGAGAAAACTGAGCTCTAGAGAATGGAGCTTGACTCAAGATGCAAAGCGGGTAACATACTACAGCACCAGGGGATGTGGGTTCAAATCTCAGCTTTACTCCTCACTCCCTATGATTTCACACAAGTCATATCCCCACACCCAGTACTGCAATGTCTTGACCAGCAAAACGAGGGTTCTGCACATTGACTTTTATGGCCTGTTCTAACTTTAACTCTTTCTTGTGGAAATATTTTATTAAAAAAAAGTTAAATGCTTTTAAAAAAAGTAACAAAAGACTACCAAGATTGGTACTAATCTTGTAGTCTAGCCCTCTTTCACTTCAAATTGGCACTGTCTATGCACGAGGAAACTCTTTGCACCCAGATACACAGGCAAGATGCAAGAGAAGAATCTTCCCAAATAATTCTGTTGATACTCATTGGGTTTCCATCTTGCAGGCTTTTGTTTGCAGAGGTTCTCTGCCCCAGTGAGCAACTGGAACAGAGAGGAAGGAAAACCAGAGATCTACTAAGTAAATAATTCAGAGGCTGAAACACTAGGGTATAAAATTGATGATTTAAGTCTACAAAAAAGAGCCAGTCACAGAACATCAGATCTGGAAGGGACCTTTAGAACACAGACTAGGAATCCTTCCCACTAAGAAGGGGTCTTTAAAAATAGAATGTTGGCATTTTTTTAAAAAACCCTTACCTTCCATCTTGGAGTCAATATTGTGTATTGGTTCCAAGGCTCAAGAGTGGTAAGGGCTAGGTAATGGGGGGGGTCAAGTGACTTGCCCAGGGTCACACAGCTGGGAAGTGTCTGAGACCAGATTTGAATCTAGGACCTCCCGTCTCTAGGCCTGGTTCTTGATGTCTCTGGTCCAGAATGGTCCAACATCTACTGACCCACAATTAGCTAGCTGTAATTGACAGCATGGTACAAAACTATTCATTTTCTTAAAGCCCTTTGAAGCACACAGAATCTTTAATTTTCCAAATGAGCATTGAAGGTTGTCATCATGGACAGCAAACAGCCTGAGAATTCAATTTCCCATTCTCATGGGTAGCATACTGCAGTTTTCAAAGGATGCCAAGTCAGAAGGCACTTTTAGAGAAAGCCTTTTCCTAGCCATCCTGCCTCCTTCAAACAGATTACTATGAGTTAGCATCAGAGTCCTGCTCTACTGACTTCCATTCCATTATTCATTTTACTTTCCATTTCAATGATATTATTTTATGAAGATGAAAAAGATTCTCCTGCACTTTCTCTTTCCATTGCCTGCACCCTACCGCTCACGTTCTCATCCCTTTTCCTCCAATAATTTGGATAAAAGATGGACTGCTTAGATTCCCTTTCATTTACTCACCCCTCAGTTCATCCATGCTGGCCTTCTCACTTTTCTTCCCCTATGACATCTCATCTTTCATCTCCACATATTTGTGATAGCTGTGCCCATTCTCTCTCTTCCTTCCTTTCCTTCTTTCTTTCTTCCTTCCTTTCCTTCTTTCTTTCTTTCTTTCTTTCTTTCTTTCTTTCTTTCTTTCTTTCTTTCTTTCTTTCTTCCTTCCTTCCTTCCTTCTTTCTTTCTTTCTTTCTTTCTTTCTTTCTTTCTTTCTTTCTTTCTTTCTTTCTTTCTTTCTTTCTTCCTTCCTTCCTTCCTTCCTTCCTTCCTTCCTTCCTTTCTTTCTTTCTTTCTTTCTTTCTTTCTTTCTTTCTTTCTTTCTTTCTTTCTTTCTTTCTTTCTTTCTTTCTTTCTTTCTTTCTTTCTTTCTTTCTTTCTTTCTTTCTTTCTTTCTTCCTTCCTTCCTTTCTTCCTTCCTTCCTTTCTTTCTTTCTTTTTTTCCTCTCCTTCTTTTTCTCTTTCTCTCTGAGTCACCTAGCTACCCCCCCCAGTTTCTTTCCAAGCTCATTTCAAACACTTCTTCCCAAGCTACATGACACTAATAGGTATCACAGGTTCATTCTTTTTTTTTTTTTTAACCCTTACCTTCCATCTTGGAGTCAATACTGTGTATTGGCTCCAAGGCAGAAGAGTGGTAAGGGTTAGGCAATGGGGGTCAAGTGACTTGCCCAGGGTCACACAGCTGGGAAGTATCTGAGGCCAGATTTGAACCTAGGACCTCCCATCTCTAGGCCTGGATCTTAGTCCACTGAGCTACCCAGCTGCCCCCTCACAGAGTCATTCTTGAACTTACATTGAATTTATTTTGTGTATATTTGCATATGCTCATATATACACCCTCTGGCTCCCCTTCCACTCCCAATAGAATATCAGCTCTTTGTAGGAATGGACTTTTCCATTCTTGCCTTTGTGCCTAGAATAGTGCCTGACATGTAGCTGACACTTAATATTAATTGAGTGATCTAATCCAACTTTGTCATTTTCCATGAGGAGAAACTAAGGTCTAAAGAATAAAGTGACTTACTCCAAATCATCGAACTTTTATGAATATTCTAACATTTTTTTCTCCAATTAAGTGCAAAAGCAATTTTAAATGTTTTTTTTTAATTTTGAGTTCCAAATTATCTCTCTCCCTCCCTCTTTCCTCTCTCTGCTCCCTGTGACAGTAAGCAATATGATCTAGATTTCATATAAGCTACCAAAAGTTTTCATTGGAATCTCTTTTTCTAGAATCTAATATTCCATCAAAAATTTTGACTTAAAACAATATCATGTCATTCAATTTGAAAATACAAGAAAATTACATGGTGGTTCCATAGATGAAAGAGGTTGATCAACAAAGATGGCTGACTTTGGCAAGTCCTTTCTCTCTGGATCTCAGTTTCCCACTTGTAAAATAAGAAATTTGTATTAGTTACTTCTAAGGGTCCACATAATTCTAATGTCCTAAATTTTGAATATTATTACAAATACTTAATGGGTTGTCTACAGACATGGCTTCCTATCCCCTGCAGGCTTTGAAGTGATGACTGAATGACCAATGGTCAAGAATGTTGTAGAAGAGATTTTTGTGCAAATACAAGCTTAATTCCTTTGTTCTAGCACACACTAAGCCCCTACTATATATAAGGCATTGTGCTAAGTCTTCAGGATACAAAAACAACCTTTGCCCTCAAGAAAGTTTCAGTCTTCTAGGAGGGAGCAGGATAAATAGAAACAAAATATATAGAGAAGGAATGCAAAGAAATTTCAGGGAAAAAGCACCAATGACCAGAATTGTTGATCAAATAATGCCTTTTATAAGAAGTAGCTCTTGAGATCAGACTTGAAAGGAGCTGAGGACTTCATAATGTGGAAATGAGGAGGGAAAGTATAGCGGCATATTTTGTTTTGGGGGATTTGGTGGGGTAGGAGAAAGAAAAGGGGCAACTTGGGCAAAGACATGGAAATGGGAGATTTAATGAATACCAGGTATGTTTTGGGGTTGGGGTAGGGGAGGAGAAGAGGAAGGGCAAGCTTGGGCAAAGACATCAAGGTGGAAGATTTAATATTGCAGACAAGATGACCCGATGATCCCTTGCTACTCTGAAATTCTGTAATGAATTTCTAGCTTAATTATACCCAAAACACATTCCAATGGGGCTGCACAGCTTCAACGGCTTTGTGTTTTTACCTCTCCCTAGGTTGCCATCTGTCAGCGGCTTTACCCAGAACAGATCCTGATTAAATGAACAGAAACTAGTTTTGAAAGGGTGTGGTGGAGGTATTTTGGTTGAAGCCCATCTGCAAAGCAATGGGGTTGGAAAACAGGGTGGGGAGTGAATGAGGCTGCCCAAAGAACATGCATGTGTGGTTTATACATCTGCATGGGCCACAGGGATGCGATGTATTTTTGCATTGTGGAGAATTAAAATGTGGAAGTGGATAATAGATCTGGGGCCAAGGATGTTAAAGAAAGGCTAGGAAGACCCTCAGTACCCCTTGGGGTGGCGAACAGAATGTACGAGCACCCATTCAGAATTACAAGGAAATTTATAGATCATCTGGTTTCCCTTCTTTTACACAAGAAGAAACTAATGTCTAAAGAGGTTAATTGCTCTAAACCAACTCTCTTGGAACCATTATCTAGTGCTCCTTCCATTCTAATATGATATAATATGCTACAAGTAAAGGTATAAGTATTCAAGTTCTTTGCCAATGGATGTCCAGATAAGTAGACAGTACAAGACAAACAAGAGTGATTTTCCCAAGAAGGTACTAATTTGGTAGCTCTTCTGACTTCTTGCCCTTAGCACCTGTGAAGACTGTTGACTCAGAGAACTATAGAACTCTTTAGTTATGACTAGAGGAATCACCTGTCAGGTGTGTCCTAGTGGGGGTTCTATATCAGGCTTGGGTTAAGCTACATAGCCAGTAAGGTCCCTTATAACTTTGGAACTCCATGTTTCTGTTGCAATACCTTGTTCCTAGTCAAAGAATGCAATGGATTTGGAATCAAAAGACCTGGGATCAAGTACTAGTTCTATTACTTTCTACTTGTATGACCTAGAGCAAGTCCGTTCCCCAATCTACACCTCCATTTTCTCATCTAGAAAGAGGGAGTTGACTATGATGACCTTAAAAGTCCTTCCTAGGTCTCAGTCCTAACAGAGCAACTACTCAAAAAGATTGAATAGCAAGAGAAATATCTCTAAAGTCTACACATATACCTGACACAGTGCTAAGGGATGGAGATGCAAAAGCAGAGAAAGAGCCATCCCTGCCCTCAAGGAACTCACAGTCTAATGGGGAGACAACATGCAAATAACTGTACAAACAAGATGCAGACAGGATAAATTGATGCAGGAGGCAGAGATGAAGGGGGAAAGCATTCTAGGCATGGATTACAACCAATGAAATGCCCATAGTTGGAAGACTGTACTTAAGGATGAAGTTGTGCTTGAGGAAAAACAAGGAGGCCATTACATAGGTGCAAGAAGACTGGGAAGAAAAAGAGGGATCAGATTATGAGGACCTTTCAAAACCAAATAGAGGATTTTATATTCAATTCTGGAGGTAAGAGGGAGCTTCTATAGTTTACTGAGTAGATGGGGAAGGGGAAAGAGAAGAGGGGAGGAGGTGTGACATGGTCAAACCAAAGATCCTTTAGGCAACTGATAGTCTGGAATAAGGAAAGACTTAAGGCATGGAGATCCAGGTGCAAAGTGATAAAATCCTGGACCAAGCAGATGGAAGTGTCAGAGTTAAAAGGGGACAAATATGAGTTTCAAAGGCAGAAACAACATGAAGGAGAAAAGGACTCAGACTTTAAGAAATAATCTTTCTGGGGTCTCTGAGCTGGGAGTCAACTTAGCAAAATTTAACTGCAGCCCTGAGTCCATCCTGGCTTCTTTACCAAAAGGTGAAGAGAAATTCTAAAACCTAATTCTGTCCCAGTATGGTTCCCCTTTCCCTAGCCACAGGAAAACAGGACTCCTGTTAGTGATTCCTTTTTAGCCGTCTCTTGTTCCTTGCTGTGGGTCCTGTAGACCTGGATTTAGGAAGTTACTATGTGTTCTGAATGTGCAACTTCACATTTTCACTTTTTCATAAAAAGGTAAGTGACTAATAATGTAACCCACCCCTGCTTTCCACTGTGGAAACACCTTAATAATTGAGTTTTGAAACTTTGCTCTCCCACTCCATGAGTGCCCAGAACTGAGACAAAGTGAAATTAAGAATGAGAAGGACTAAAACAGAAATGAGGACCAAGGAAAAAGCAGTAAGACCTTGTAACAGAGCTTCAAGGTAGTCACAGAATCATAGAATGTCCATTGGAAGGGGGATGCCAGTGGCCAACTAGATCTACCCAAATCCGAATACGATCTCCCTGTACAATATATCTGACAAATAATCATCCAGCTTTCGCTTAAATACTTCTGATGAGGAGGAATTTACCATCTCCTAAGACAACCCTTTCCCTTGAAATAGCTCTAATTACTGGTGCCATTTTTCCTTACACCAAGTCAAAATTTGCTACTTTGCTACCCATTGATCCTTTAGTTTTTCCTCTGAGAAAAATCAAATCCATTTCCTTTAATTACATGAAGGTAATTCTCATTCCCCTCTATCCCACTCCTCTCTTTTCTAGTAAAAAAATAATTCACGTTTTCTTCAACAGATTCTTAGATGACACAAATTTAAGGCTTGTTACCATCCTGGTTGCCAACTCTGCGTATCTATCAGCTTATGAGCTCTTGGGGGACAGAATCAGATCAAGGAATTCTGAAGTAAAATTTTGTATATCATTTTAGCATTACAATTGAATTTTATTCAATTAGGCAAAGCTTTATTAAATAGTTACTGCAAGCAGGATTCTTGATTAGGTTCTGAGGAAAGATAGAACAGTTTTTCAAGAGAATGATGGAGTAGTTTTCTCACACTAAGGCAAGATACTTTAAGCCTAATTATCTATACATGAACCCAAGATCAAGGACCATTTCACTCTCTTACTTAACAATCTCAGGTACTTTTCTATTATCTTCAGGATAATATATGAGATCCTCTGTTTGGATTTTAAACTGGAAACCTAGAAGCCTAAAAAAAAAAAATCTTATGCTTCTCACTCATCATGGTCAGGAGATAATCCTGAGTTCTTTTTTTTTTTTAACTCTTACTTTCCATCTTAGAATGTGTATTGAGTCTAAGACAGAAGAGCAAAAAGGTCTAGGCCAGTGATGGTGAACCTTTTAGAGTTGGAGTGCCAGGCTTTGTCCCCACTCCAACCCCCCACACCAAGTGTCATGTTAACCTCCAACCCCCCAGAAACCATGTGCCATGCCTCACCTTCCCATTACCCCACACAGAAGAGGGAGGATGCAACTCCATTGAGCTGACGAGCAGAGGTGTGGGTGAAGTAAGGAATGTCCTTGGTGAGTGTAGAGAGAGGGGGAGGGTAGTGGTCTGAGCACTCTGCTCCCCTACAGCTCTGCTGCCTGTGAGTCACCCACCTTGCCTCCTGTGTGCTTCCACTGGGCTGCTGGACAGAGGGGTGGATGATGTGAAAAAATGTCAACTGGCAGGGTGGAGAGGAGGAAGGGAACAGCTCCACCTGAGACCCTCTGCCTTCCTAGTAAAGAACTCTGTGGAGCAGAGTAGGGTTCACATGCCCATAGAGAGCACTCTGAATGCCATCTTTGACACCTATTCCATAGGTTCACCATCACTGGTCTAGGCAATGGGAATTAAATGACTTGCCCAGGGTCACACATCTAGGAAGTGTAAGAGGCCAGATTTGAGCCTATTTCTAGATCTAGCTTTCAATCCACTGAGCCACTGGGATACCCTGATCCTTAAGGCTAAGTCAGGAGGGCACAAGCTTTGGCAAGTACTATCAAGATGGAAAGGCTTAAAGTATAGCCCTGATGATGGACTGATTTTGTGTTTATTATCCAAGAACCAATCTAACCAAGTTCATTCATTTATCCAACATTCTACAACCATTTACTTGAGCACTACCCTTTATCTTTTCCCAAAACAAACCTCTCTATTCTTCTTAACCTCTCTATTACTGCCAAAGACAACACTATCCTCCAGATACCCTGTTTCATAGGTATCATCCTCAACTCAATCATACTCTCATCCCACATGTCCAATTTCCTGCCAAGTCTTATCGTCACTACCTTCCACTAAATCTCTTATAAAAATCTCCTTTTTCCACCCACATAGCTGCCACCCTGATACAATCTTTTATCACCTTATCCTAAACTACTGCAGTAGCCTAGGTCTCTCTGCCTCGTCCTCCAATTCCAGTTCATTCAGCTGCCAAAGTGATTGACTTCAGCATCACTCTGCCCATTTCTCTCCCTTGCTCAATAATCTTCATTGCCTCCTGTTACTTTTAAGATAATATATAAATCTCTGTTGGGCTATCAAAGCTCTTCCTGCCTTTCCAATCTTTGACACTTTACTCCCTTCCAAGAGCTCTACAGATTGAGCAACACTTTCCATGTTGTTCTTCCCATATGACAGTATTTCATACCCCATCTCCATTTCTTATCTCTGGATCTCCCCTATGCTTGGCTTCTCCCTCCTTAGCTTTCTGGCTCTTGGTTTGCCTCACTTCCTTCAAGATTCAACTTAAAGCTGATTGTCTTCCAGAAGCTTGTTTTGTTTTCCTCCCAGAACTTCCCCCTCAAGTGCCTTCCCTTCTGAGATTACCTTCCATTTGCACTGTATCTTAGATGTACATAGTGGTGTGTGAACTGTCCCTCCCATTAGAATGTATGCTTCTTGAGGGAAGGAATCTTTTTTTCTTTCTCTGTTTCTTCCAGAGTTAGCACAATGCCTGACACACAATAAGCACTTAATAAATGCTTGTTAACAGCCTGATATATTGACACCAAATATTAGTCTAGGTACTAAGGAAATAAAAATCCTGCACTCCAAAAGTGTACCTTCTTTCTAAAGCCCACCTTGAAGACAGCCTGACAGTAAGAGGTCACATTCACCATAGCTGAAGAGCAAGAAAGTCCTTCTGGTCATCAGTTTTCATAGGTGCTAAGGGCAAATGTGGCCAAGAACTAGAAATTAGTGTCTTCTTGAGGAAACCACTCTCGTCTATTTTGGTTTTGTTGTTCGGCCATTTCAGTCATATCTGACTCTTCATGACTCCATTTGGGGTTTTCTTGACAGAGATTCCATTTGCTTCTCTGGCTCATTTTACATATGAGGAAACTGAAGCAGAATGAAGTGACTTACCCAGGGTCACACAGCTAGCACATGCCTGTGGCTCGATTTTAATTCAGGAAGATGAATCTTCCTGATGTAGGTCTGATACTCTATCTACTGTACCACCTAAATGCCCCTGTCTATTTTGTACTGGTCCCTTACCTGGGCACCCAGTTAAGGATCATCCTTAACTTTATTTACTTTTTTTTTAAACCCTTACCTTCTGTCTTGGAATCAATACTGTGTATTGGTTCCAAGACAGAAGAGTGGTAAGGGCTGGGGGTTAAGTGACTTGTCCAGGGTCACAATAATTAAGTGGGAGAAGCTTGTCTCCAAACTGATTCATTTTTTTCAGTCATAGTAACCCAGGAAAGCCCACTGCTAAGGCAGAGAAAGCCTACATCTATGTCAGTGGGGAAAGTCTACATGAGTCAAAATTACAGGTCCTTTAAGTGAACATTCTGAAGGCACTTTTTGTGTGGAACTCCAAGGGAAAACAATAGGTTTATAGACTTAGAAATGGAAGGGACTTCATTCCAGTACCTCATTTTATAGATGAAGAAACTGAGACCCAGAAAATTTGAATACCCAAAGTCATACCAAGAATAAGTTGGGTATTTTTAAACCCTTACTTTCCGTCTTAGAATATATATATACACTAAGTATTTTTTTTTCAAGGCAAAAGAGCAGTAAGGGCTAAGCAAAGGTACTTATATGACTTGCCCAGAGTCACAGAGCTAGCAAGTGTCTGAGGTCAGATTTGAACCCAGGACCTCCCATCTCTAGGCCTGGATCTCAATCCACTGAAGTGCCCTCAAGAATAAATTTTAGAGACCATGATTTATGCCCAGATCCACCAACTCCAAGTCTAACCTCTTCCCAATTATTTTGTGCCCAACATCATGTAACTAGCAATGGCAAAGGCAGGATACAAAACTAGGTCTTCTAACTTGAAGGCAGATATTCCACCAGCACAAAGTACTTGCCCTATAATTGGAAGGTAGAGTCAGGAAGGAACTTTGCTGATTATTCAATCTTCCCCTTCCCTTTCTTCCTGCCCTTTTAATAGATGAATAAAATTAGACTAAGGTTTTTTAAAAAGAAAGATTAAGTCAGAATGGAAATATGACCTTTGTTTCTTGTTTTCAAAAATATCTCGAAAAAATAATAAAATTTTGCTGTTCCATGGTTGGAACTCAAATATGGCTTTGATTTGGGGGCTGAGTAGGGCTATGCTTCAATCATGGAAGCAGGGTAGATTTTGATTGTTTTTAAAACTGTGTCTAGGTTTATTCCTCTATAAAACAAGGTGAAGAGTGAATTGTTTGAGATTAGATGAGTTGAGGAGTAGTTGACATAATAGTAGTGGTAGTAATAGTAAGAGAAGTAGTAGTGGTAGCAATAATAATAGTATTATCATTTTCTTCATTTGGAGCACTGTCATTATTTTCCCAATTCCTATTTCTATAATTTTGGTTTCTAAAGTTCTTATTTCTATAGTCATTATAGTTATTTCCATAATTTCTAAAATTCTGGTTTCTATGATTATTATCATCATTTCTATAGTTATTATTTCTAAAGTTGTTATTAAATTGTGTATTCCTTCCAATAATCTTGAGAAAAGTTCTACATTCTATCATTCTGTGGCCCTTCTTCCCACAGAAGTGGCAGGTTACTGATTTATTTGTGGATTCCCGCAAAGGATCTATGGTCTCTCCCTTATTTTTCAGTTGTTTTTTTAACATTCCAATTTCTTTCTTTAAGTCTTCCACTAATGTATTGTGTTCCTCAGGTCTTTTTACACGACCCTTATAAACATAGGTTGCTACTCTTCTCAATTCTTCAAGGTCCATAGAGTCCCAATTAGGACAGCTAGTTTAAAAGTAGTCTTTTACCACTGAACAACAATTCTCAATGAATTGCCTATGCATTTGCCTAATGTCCCTTTCTCTGGATAAATCAAGGTCCATATATGTATTTCCTATGTCAATAAGTCTGTCCATAAACTTGGAGGTGGTCTCATCAATTTCTTGTTGGATTCTTTCACATTTTAACCATTTTTCAGGTCTATCAGAGCAAGCTCTCATGGCTGTCAATAATGCTTCTCTGGCCTGGTTTAGTTTTGTGTGATCTAATTCAACATTGGGGTTCCAATGTGGATCTTCAGTTGGCCAATAATGTCCTCTTCTACCTCATTTCTGATTATCCAGAGAGACGATATTGTTTTTTCTCTTTTTGTTAAAAATGTCTCTAACAAATTCTCAACATCCATCCAAGTGGGGTCAAAAGTTCTGAATATGTTCTCTAATTTCTTTATAATTAATATTGGTTCTTCCTCAAATGATGGAAGATCTTCATTGAATTTATTTAAATCCTCAGGGTTAAAAGGTGTGTGGTGTCTTACAAATACCAAGTTCCCATCTTTATTAAATGTAGGTACTTCCCTTAAAGGAAATAACCAATCTGAATTACCCAGTACTCTTATTTATGTTTCTAGGTTTCTTAATCCATTCTCAATGGGGTAGGTATGAGAAAAAGAAGGGTTGGGCACACTGAGGGAGAGGGTTTGTTGTTGTCCCATAGTGCCAGAAGGATCAGAGGTAGGAAGGATCTGAGAATTGAATTGGGCAGGGTGGGAAGGAAGGGCAAAGGAAGAAGGGTTAATAGCTGGGGGAAAAGATGCAGAGGTGTTAGGGATGGAGGAATGAGTAGGATGTGAACTTGGGGTGGAGGCATCAGTATGGGTGGGGTGTGAACTTAGAGTGGAGGGTGTGGGATCTGAAGCATGGGCAGGGGGAGGGGTGGGTTGGCTAGGAAGGTTAGTGTCCAGAGCAAGGTGGGACAGAGATTCTGATAATGTTCTTAACTCTCTTTTAATGTTCCTCATAAAAGCTACGCTCTCCCCCTCACTTTCCTGTATAAGCTCAAGCCGAGTATTTATTTCTGCATTTTGTTGAGTAGTAGAAGGAACACTCAGTTGGTTTGACTGAGAAGTGGGTTTTGTAAGGAAATACAATATTACAGCTATAATAATCAAAATCCCAAGGGGGAGTAGTGTGTCAATTATGCTTTGCCATAAGCTCCGTGGTATGAGCAATTTCAGAGAGGCAACAAATACGAATTTTACAAGTTTGGTCATGGAGCTGATGAGTCAGTTGTTAAGTACATTGTGAACTGGCTGTATCCACATATTTCTAAAGTAAACACGTGGGGAGAAGGATAAGGCCAAAAGCTTTTCCCAGGTTTCCCTTAATCCTGATTTTAGGCAGTTGTTCCCTAAAGGAAAGGATATTTATTAACAGCTCTCCTAGCCAGGACCTTAAGGCCCTGTTGCTAAGATTTAAAACAGCTGTGTTCTATTTAATTTAAGGAGAAATCAAAAATTTTTTACTCACCCGCTCTTGCAGCTGTGTTTTGAAGCCGAGTTATCATGTTTAAAAAGATTGACTGACAGAGCAAGTAATAAAGAGAGAAAGGAAAGAGATTTCACAGAAATTTTTGAGGGTTTTCATCACAATCTACGTGGTCTGCCATAAACTGTGACTGTGAAAAATGTGGGTTTCAAGACTGTGAATTGCCAAAACTGTAAAGATAATTTTAGTGTCTTGAGTTTATATTAAAAATAAGTGGTCGCCATGGGAAAGTTTCCAAATATTAAAATACCCAAGTCAGCTGGGTTTTATGGAGATTTTAATTAATACAAATGGAGGAATTAAGGGAAGGGAGAGAGACAGAATAAGAGAAATATAGTATGAAGGGCCTAGGCCAAATGTCCTAGGCCTAAGCCTTAAGAGAGACTAGTCAGTCTTTAATCACTCACCACAAGATTTGTCCCACCACGGTGAACTCTCAAACTAAACTATGAACTCCAAATAGTCAGAACTCCAACTACCCCCCTGATGCACCTCGAGCTCCTTCCTTTTAAAGAAAATTTTCTCTTGTGTCACCTCCCCTAAATTTTCACATATCCCAATCACAGTAGATGTTTTCCCCAGGACTGACCATTTTTAGTTCACATCTTCTTTTGTTCTCACCTTCTCTGGGTAGACTAAAACTTCACACCTCTTTTGTTAAGCTTGCCCTTTGTAAGTTGCTTGACCTTTTAGTGATTAATTTAACCTTTATAGGTACTTAACACCCTTTTGTATTAGATCTAAAAATAGACCACCTAGCTTAAGGGTTTTTGCTTCACTATAAGTAGAAGTTAGGGACTTTTTTCATTGTTGCATCAGGAGTTTACAACTTTATCTTCCCCTAAGGCACTGTCTGAGCAGGGTGGAGTAATTTTAAAGTTCTCAATACATTCCTGACCAAGTACCTGCATTGTTTAAAATAGATAAGAGCTTAATCAAATCTTCTGAAGTAGAGTCTGAGAAATTTTAAGATTCACACCCAACTGTAAAATGGAGATAACTGCCCTGACTATCAGTTTCACCAGGATATTCTGAAAAATGTTCTTGGCGAACCTTAATGTGCTTTAGAAATATGAAGTGTTACTAACATAAAAGAAAAGATCTTAAGCTAGTCAGAATAATAATGATAATTGCAAACATTTCAATTATTATGTGCTGGACACTGTTAAGTCCTAAACAATTATTATCTCATTTCATCCTCACAGTGACCCTGGAAGGTAGGTACTATTATTATCTACTTTTGATATTTTAATTATTTAATTATTACTACTATTATCATTTTATAGATGGGAAAACTGAAGCAAACAGGTTCAGTGACTCTTTAGTGATGCCCTCGCACCCTCAAACGTACAGAAAAACAAATCAACACAAATCTCCATTAAAAATCAGAAAACACCAAGTTCTATGTACTTAGTATGTCATCCAATGATAAAGTCACTCTATTATGATGGTTTCCCAAAAAACATAGGAGATCTCATCAAAAGGGTCAGGATGCCAGTGTGAGAGTCCAGCTGTAACTAGTTACTTAGCTATGTCATGGGCTTTGAACAAACTGTTTCTCCTCTCTGGACCTCAGTTTCCCCATTTGTAAAAGGAGAGGTTGCACCAAATGTCTTCTAAGGACTATCATTTGGAAAGACCTAGGACAGCATTTCACTGAAGAAATTCTCCCCATGTAAGCTGATAGTTTATAAATAAAGAAAAATAAAGCTCGGTTCAAAATTAGCACAAGACAGACACTTGGTACAGAAGACACAAGACATGGTTTCCTGTCTCTCTTTCTCACTTTTTTTAGGGTTTTTTTAAAGAGTTCTAGTGAAGGTTCCTCCCTCTGCACTACCAGCTAAGACCCCTGGCCGGAAAAAGAAGAATCCGAAAAAGAATGTAAGCCCAAGCATTGCACAATCCTCCTCTGTTGTCTTTATGTGGGTAAAGGGAGGGAGGAAAGGGGGAAGGGAAGTCTCTCAGCTGCAGGTGGACTCAGGCTGCCAAAGATGAATTTGGATTAAGATAGTATATATTCTATAATATTATACATGCTATATATAATACATATAATACATATTCTATTCTATAGTTATCAATAAAGTATGATATATAATAATACATAATGTAATAACATATCTTATTATATTAAATATAGTATAACATTAAAGCTCAGATTTTATGGGGTCAGGTCTTCCAAGCACTTCCTTCTCAACAATCTTGTCATTCAGTCAACAATCATTTATCGGGATGGAGGGAGGGTGATCCTACGAACCAGTCACTGTGCTAAGTGTTGGTAATAAATATGAAGAGAGAGAGAAACCAATTATCCTTGCTTTCAAGGAGTTCACATTCTCATAGGGGAGACAATATGTAATTTTAGCCCTGTGCTCTTTCCGGTATACTACCTGTATCTGGGAGAAGACCAAGGGACGCCATGATATCTGAAGTTCTATCAGGAAGCTAGATGGCACAGCAAATAGAATGATGGGCTTAGAGTCAGAAAGACCTGAATGTGATTGCTACTTTAGACACTTCCTAACTGTGTGGTCTTGATTAAATAGCTTAACCTTTTCAGCCTCAGTATCCTCATCTGTGAATTGGTGATAAAAGTAGCACCTAGCTCCTTGGGTTGTTAAATAGAGTAACAGTACTAACCATGGATCATACGAGCTTATGAGAGTGCAAGCCCCTTGTTATTCAAAGATGTCTCATGGCTATAATCTGGAGGACCTGGGTTCAAATCTGATGTTAGGCATTTCTAAGCCATGTGACCCTAGACAAGTCACTTAACCCTATTTCCCTAACCCTTATCTTTCAGTTTTAAAGTTGTTACTAAAACAGAAAGTAAGGATTTTTTTTTATTTAAAAGGAATACTATACAAGGGATTTCTACATGGACTGTAAGGCTAAACTAGATGACCACTAAAGTTTCCTACCAACTTCGGTAGGAGCTATGGCTCTGGGAATCTCTGAATTTCCTTTCGTTCTATTTTCTTTAAGCCTTTACCACCTATCTTAGAATCGATACTAGGTATAGGTTCCAAGACAGAAGAGTGGTAAGGGCTAGGCAGTTGGGATCAGGGGACTTACCCAGGGTCACACAGGTAGAAAGTATCTGAAGTCACCTTTGAACCCAGGACCTCTTATCTCCAGGCTTGGCTTGTTATCCTGAGCCACCTAGTTGTCCCTCTATTTTATTTTGACATCTCTCATGCATTTCTCATTTTGCAGTCACCATCTCACTTCTTATTAAGTTGGAGCTAGCTAGGTCCCTCCACCTCCAACTCTTCAGGATGAATGGCAGGCAGCCATCCTGAGGGCAATGACAGCCTTGAAAGTAGGCTGAATCAGGAACTACCTATGGTTTAAGGGAATGAGCAGTTGTGGAATTCAGAAGTTTACATTAGAATCCTGGCTTTCCTACTTATAAAATACTACATGATAAATAATATCTATTTAAAACTCTCGGCAAATATGGTCTTTAATGAGGACAAGCTAGACGCCTGCCCAATAAGATCAGGAGTGAAGCAAGGATGTCCATTATTGCCCCTCTATTCAATGTGGTCCATAACTAGAGCAACAAGAGAAGAAAAAGAAACGGAAGAAAAATTAAGAGGCAATGAAGAAACAAAACTTAGAAAATTCTAAAGAATCAACTAAAAAACTACTTGAAACAATTGACAACTTTAGCAAAGTTGCAGGATATAAAATGAAATCACGAGTGTTTCTATCTATTGCCAACAAAATTCAGCAAAAAAGAGATAAGACATTCCATTTGAAATAACTGCAGACAGGATAAAATAATTGGGAGTCTACCCACCAAGCCACACTCAGGAACTTTATGAATATAATGATATAATGTTCTTCACACAAAGAAAGACAGATCTAAACTACTGGAGAAATAGTCATTGTTCATAGTCTGAGACAGCATAATAAAGTGACAAATCTATCTAAATCAATTGACTTATTCAGTGTCATATCAATCAAGTTACCACAAAAAAAAAAAAGATATAAAGTTAGAAAAAATTCCAAAATTCATCTAGAACAAAAGGCCAAGAATATCAAGGAAATCATTTTTTTTTATTTCTTGACTGTGTCCTTTATTTTGTTTTGTTTTGCTTTCTTGACCCTTCCCCCCCTTTTTTGTTTAGAATATTTTTCCATGGTTACATGATTCGTGATCTCCCCCCTCCTCCTGCTCTTTCCTACCCCCTCCTGGATCTGACAAGCAGTTCCTCTGAGTTATACAGGTATCATTGTTCAAAACCTATTTCCATATGTTTTCCTTCTGTTTTTCTTTTCCCACAGTTCTTTCTCTGGATGTGGATAGCATTGTTTCTCATAAGTCCCTCAGAATTGTCCTGGATCACTGCATTGCTGCTAGTAGAGAAGTCCATTACATTCAATTGTGCCACAGTGTATTCATCTCTGTGTACAATGTTCTCCTGGTTCTGCTCCTTTCATGCTGCATCAAGAAGTGTGAAGAATGGTGGCTGTACCATATTTCAGGTTAAACAATCTTGTACTGTTGAAGGAGAATGGTAGATCAATGGAATATATTAGGTACATAATACACAGTAGTAAATAACCATATTAATCTAGTGGGTGATAAACCCCAAAATTGAAACTTTTGGGAACTCAGTACTTGACAAAAATTCCTGGGAAGGGGGCAGCTGGATAGCTCAGTGGATTCAGAGCCAGGCCTAGAGACGGGAGGTCCTAGGTTCAAATCTGGACTCAGACACTTCCCAGCTGTGTGACCCTGGGCAAGTCACTTGACCCCCATTGCCTAGCCCTTACCACTCTTCTGCCTTGGAGCCAATGCACAGTATTGACTCCAAGATGGAAGGTAAGGGTTTAAAAAAAATTCCTGGGAAAACTGAAAATCAATTTGGAAAAATTGGACATAGAGCCACATCTCATACAATATACCAAAATAAAGTCAAAACAGGTACAAGATTTAGACTTATAAAGTGATACCATAAGCAAATTAAGGAACCATGGAATAGCTTACTGTCAAGTCTATGGATAAGGGAAGAATTTGTAACCAAAGAAGAGGTAGAGAGAATCACAGGAAATAAAGTGGATAATTTTGATTAGGTTAAATTTAAAAGTTTTTGCACATATAAAACCAATGCATGCAACATGAAAATTAAATCAAGAAACTGGGGGTGGGGGAAAATGGAAGAAATTTTATAGCAATTTTTGCTGATAAAGGCTTCATTTCTCAAATATATAGAGAACTGAGTCCAACTTTTAAAAATAAGAGCTACTTTCGAAATGATAAATGGAATTAAGATATATTCAGACAGTTTTCACACAAAGAAATCAAAACTCTCTACAGTCTTCTGGGGAAAAAATGCTCTAGCTCACCATAGATTAGAAAACTATAAATTAAAGCAACTCTGAGATATGGCCTCATACCTATCAGTGTGATAGAAAAGGAAAGTGACAGATGTTAGTATGGATGTGTAACAATTGGCTAATATAGAAATATGTTTTGCATTATTACGCATATATAATTAAGTCACGTTTCTTATTTTCTCAATGGATGGAGGAGCAGCAGAACTTAGAGTTTTTTAAATGAATGTTAAAAAAATGTTTTAAAGAGTCAATTGGAAAGATTATCCTAAATCCTAAACTCTTGGGACTCAAAAAGGACCCAGTGATCATCTTGTCCAGGACCTGTTTCCAGGACCCCTTCCCAGTCTGGTAAAGTCCAGGGATCCCTTCTCAGAATTGTGTCTCTAAGTCCATTTTTTTGAAAATACAGAAGATTACAAAAGAAGCCAACTATGTTGAAACACAGTTAGCTAAATATTTTTCAACAAAATCCCAGGACTTCAGATTAAGTATTATTGATCTAGAGTCCAGCCTCCCTAGTTTACAAAGAGGAAAAATAGAAGTGACTTGCCCAATGTGCCACAATAGTTTCATGGTTGAGCCAGGACTAGAATGCAAGCATCTAGATTCCCAGATGGTTTTTCCCTGACACCCACCACCCTGGCTTATCATTGCACACCTGTGACTGTTATCAAGGAATAAAAAGTAAGGTTCTCATGAAGAGATAACAGAGGAACTGATAGGATGCCTGCCAAGAATCTGTCCATATCTCTACTGTAAGGGAAGAATAGGTGCAAGGAAAGCTTAAAGATCTCTTGGTCAAGGTTGAGGCAGAGGTGGAGAGGAAGTCTAGGAGTTCTTTCCCTTGTCCCCTCTGGCCTTCTGGCTCCCCATCTATAAAATGAAAGTGTTTGACTAGATGGCAGCAAAGGTCATTTCTAGCTGTGATTGTATAGAATCCTGGTTATGCTATTTATTATCTGCATGACCTTGTGCAAGTTACTTCCCCCTCTATGCCTTCAGTCCCTCATCAGCAAAATAAAGAGGAGTTGGACTAAACCAGATGATCTCTAAGGTCCCTTCCTGTTTTAAATCCTCTAGCTCTATGGCCCTGGTCAAAAATAAACCAATACAGGCCAGAATATGGTCCCAGAGTTTAGAAGAATAAAGCAGGGAGGAACTGTGTGTGTATGACATTGACTAACTTACAACTACTGGATTCAGAGCACTGTTCATTTCAAGTCAAGTTAGTTATTTATTTGAACATTTCTATAAACAAAACCCTTATCTAAGACAGAAGGTACTAAATGATACTAAGCATCAATTCCAAGGTAGAAGAATAGTAAGGGTGAGGCAATGGGAGTTAAGTGACTTGCCCCAAATCATCCAGCTAAGGAAGTATCTGAGATCAGGTTTGAACCCTGAACCTCCAGGCTCCAGGCTTGATTCTCTATCTATCCACTGAGCCACCTAGCTGCTTCTAACAAGCATTTATTAAGCACTTGCCATGTACTAGGCACGCACTGTTCTAAGTTTTAGGTATATAAAGAAAGACAAAAACTGTTCCTTTTCTCAAGGGGCTCACAATCTAATACACGAGACAACTCTGGACATACAGGAAATATATAGAGGATAAACTGTAGATAAATGGCAAGTAACTTGCCCAGGGTCAAACAGCCAGGAAGTATCTGAGGTCAAATTTGAACCCAGAACTTCAAAACTCTAGGCCTGACTCTCAATCCACTGAGCCACTCAGCTATCCCTTCATCAAGCATTTATTAATCCCTAATGATATACCAGGCCACTTGATAAGCTCTGAGGATACAAAGAGAGAGAAAGAGAGAGAGAGAGAGAGAGAGAGAGAGAGAGAGAGAGAGAGAGAGAGAGAGAGAGAGAGAGAGAGAGAGAGAGAGAGAGAGAGAGAGAGAAAGGAAGGGAGGGAGAGAGGGAGAGGGAGAGAGAGACAGAAGGAGATGGAGGGAGAGAGAGAAAAAAAGAGAGGGGGGGGTCCATGCAATGTTTTGAAAAACCTTCAAATGTCAGTAATTGCAAGTCAGGCTCTGGGAATCTGCTTGAATGAAATTTTGCTTGTAATTCTTTTCAAACTTCTGTTTGGTTCACATCGTGAAATTGGGAACATTTTCCAGGATCTGGAAAATTCCTGGTGAACTCACTAGCACATATCCACTAGATATCTTTCAGCTTTTCTTTAAAAACAAAAAATAGCTCATCAACTCCTCAATCAAATCTACTTTAATCTAAGCCTTTCTTCTCTTCTCCCCTCCCCTTCCATCTCTTGCCTTCCCATTCCCTCTCCTCCCATTTCTTCTCTTCCCATTGCCTCCCCTTCTCTCTTCTCCTCTTCTTTTATTCACTCCCTCCTCATTACCCAAAAAGCACAATGTGGGGCTTGAATGGGGACATTTCTAGGATGACATGAGATGAATGGTTGGATCATCAGCTGTCCTGCTCCCCTTCTGTGACAATTTATTCATATTGTTCATAACAGTTTCACCACCACTATCATTATCATCATCTTCCTCTAAAGTCCTCTTATCATATCTCACTAGGGCATTAAGATGACTCTGGGCTCTCCAAGACTATGTCATCAGATCATGAGCTCTGGCAGATCTCAACAAATTTAAGAACTTGGTATAATCCAGTGATGAGCAGTATATCTGTGGGCCAATCACAAGCCTAGTTTTGGTCAAAAAAGGCTTATTATCAGACTGCCAGCAGAGCAATCAGTTCTGCCAAGGAAACCCTTGAAGACCATGAACAAGTTGTAGAGAATTGGGATCTGCTTCAGCATGTAATGGCAGATAGGGAAGAGGGGACCACCATGCCAATGAAATTACAGCTTTTAAAATATCAAGGAAAGTTTTGATTTATTATTTTTTACTCAGACCATACCTAATATTTTCGTTGTTATAAGGAACTCTCGCTATGGAAACTCCCATCACCAATGCAGATTGGCAATTACTCTATAACTTATAGGAAAGCCAACTGGACCTCCTTCCTTTCTTTGCAGAAGTGGAAGGACTATGGTTATAGAACATTACATGTAATGTCAGATTTTGTAGATATAGCTGTTAGTTTTCCTAAACTGTTTTCGCTCTCTTTTTCTGTAGTTTTATTTAATTATTCAATCAACAAACAATACCAATCAACAATAATTCTTAATTAAATAGTTTTGATTTGCCAAGCATTTATTTTTTTCTCCCTCCTACTTCCTCCTCTAACTGGAGGAGGAAGAAGAGGAGGAGGAGTAGAAAAAGGAGAAGGAGGAGGAGAAAGAGGGGGTGGAAAAGAAGAAAAGTCCTTTCTAACAAGTATCATAAAGGTCATATCCAAAAATGTGAGTCTCATTCTGTCTATTAGTCCATCATCTTTCTGTCATGTTTCATTATTGGTCTTCTTGAATATGGATTGGTCATTTTAATAATTGGAGTTCTTAAGTCTTTCAAAACTGTATGCCTATTTGGAATTATACCCAAAGGGCTATAAAAGGAAGCATACCTTTTGATCCTGCAATTCTACTACTAGGTCTATATCCCAAAGAGAGTTTTAAAAATGGGAAAGGATCTGTTTGAACAAAAATATTTATAGCTGCTCTTTTTGTAGTGGCAAAGAATTCGAAACTAAAGGGATGTCCCTCAATTGAGGAACAAACAAATTGTGGTATATGATGGTGATGGAATAGTATTGTGCTATAAGGAATGATGAAAGGATGATTTCAGAAAGAGCTTGGAAAGACCAACATAAATTGATGCAGAGTGAAATAAGCAGAACCAGGAAAACACTGTACACAGTAACAGCAACATTGTGGAACAATCAAATGTAATAGACTTTGCTACTAATAGCAAAACAATGATCAAGACAATTCTGAGAGGCTTAGGACAAAGTAAGCTATCCACTTCCAGAGAAAGAACTGTTGGAGTAGAAATGCAGATGAAAAAATATGCCTTAATACTTGTTTATTTTGGTGTATGATTTGGGGTTTGGGATTTATAAGATTATTCACTTACAAAAATGAATAATATGGAAATATGTTTTGAGTGATAATACATATATAATTCACTTGAATTGCTTATCAATTCCAGGAGAGGGGAGGGAAGAGGAGAGGGAGAGAATATGAATCATGTAACTTTGGAAAACTTTTGTGGAAATTTGTTATTAAAATAAAGTAAAGATAAAACTTTAAAAACTTTTTAAAAATCTATGCTTTGGAGAATAGCCATTGAAAAGACACAGATACCAGAGGTGGACTACTCTGAATGAGAGAGAAAGTCAATTGGTTAAAAAATATGATTCTGAGTAGAAATTAGAGAAAAGATATTGGGAAATCTAATTGAGATTAAAATAAAAAGGTAGTACAGTGGGTAGAATGCTAGACCAGGAGTTAAGATAGACTCATCTTACTGGGTTCAAATCTGGCCTTTGACACTTAATAGGGCAACACTAGACATTTCAATTAATCCTTTTTGCATCATTTTCCTCATCTGTAAAATGTGCTGGAGAAGGAAACAGTAAACCATTCCAGTATCTTTGTCAAGAAAACCCCAAGTGGGGTTACTAAAAATGGAGTACAAATAAAAATGACTGAACTACAACAAGAAAAACAGTTTAAAGACATGAATACTGTTTTTTCAAGAAATAAGAAGTAGTTGCCTGGAGTCCCAAGAGGCTAGAGATGAAGAATGAGAATGATCTATGTGAGATTTAAAATGGTTGATGTCTTAAACTGTAGTGAGTTAAAATGGTGGAAGATATAAATTGTGATAGATATAAGAGAGGGTGAGTAAATTTGACCGCAGAAAATATGTTTCACTACAGTGTCTTGGTTTTAAATCAAATATAAGGTGGTCTCCAAGGAAATATTCCCAATTATTCAAATACCCAAGTCAACTGGGTTTTATAGAGATTTTTAATTAATAATATAATGAGGAATTAGAGAAAGAGAGAAAGAGTAGGAAAGGAATAATTATGAAGGGCCTCAAGCCAATATGGCCTAGACCTGAGTCTTAAGAGAGAGAATCAGTCAGTCAGTCTTTTAACACTCACCACAAGGTCTGCCTAAACAAGGATTCTAGTGACACCAGGCCAGCTCCATCTCAGCTGACTTCACCAGAGAGCCTTCCAGCCAGAGACTGTTCCAAAAGGCCTCTCTCCAGAGCCTCCAGAGGGACAGAGTCCCCTTAGAGGAGCTCCAGCGAGACCTCCTTAGAGATTGTCCTCCAAGAGCTTCCCTTCTCCAGAGCCTCTCTCAAGAGATTCTTCCCAAGTGATCCTCATCAGAGATCCTCCAAAAGGAATTCCTCCAAAAGGATATATCCTCAAGAGATTCTGCTTTTTCTTATATAGGGGTTTTTCTCCCATGTCACCTCCCCTAAGTCCCTACATCTACCAATCACTGTAGACGCTTTCCAAAGGACTGCCCATCTAAATTCCTGCTAAGTCGACCAATCTCCTCAGTAAGTCTGAATCAGAAAAAATGCTGCTGTGTCGACCAATCTCCTCAGTAAGTCTGAAGGAGAGAAAACACAGCTGAGTCACTTGCCCGACCCTTTTAGGTACCTAGCATCCCATTGTATCAATTCTAAAAACAGGCCTGGCTCAAAGAACTCCTTGCCCCACCATAAGCATGAATCCAAGTACTTTCTTTGTTTAGCAAGGAGTTTTCTCTCCTAAAGCAGTCTTAAGTACAGTTGGAGTAGAGGTCCTCCCATTTATGATGCTGGCGAGTTCTCACATCAAAATGGGGAATGTTTCTCAGTAGGGAATTTGTTCCAATTAAGAATTCCCCAATGGGGAAATTTTTAACATTCACAAGTCTGAGAGATTTCAAGATTTACATCTAGGCCTGAAGAATAGCAATCTTATAAGGTATGTAGTGCCTTATTTATGTCCCTCTTTTATTGATAAAGAAATGGAGGCCCCCAAAAGTAAAGTGACTTATTTAGGGTCAAAGTGTTAGTAAATGGCAGAGCCAGAACTAGATTCTGATTCCGAGTCCAAGGTTCTTTTCATCATAACTACCTCTCATGACTACCTCCACTGCTGGAAAGATCCTCGCCCGTGTTATACTCAATAGACTCCTGTCATCTGTTTCAGAGCAGAACCTGCCTGAATCACAATGTGGCTTCCCACCAGGCAGCACCATCAACATGGTCTCATGGTGAGGCAAATACAGGAAAAATGCCTTGAGCAGAACCTGAATCTCTACATTTTCTTCATAGACCTGACAAAGGTATTCAACAAAGTGAACAGGGATGCATTGTGGGTGATCCTTAGCAAGCTTGGTTGCCCAGCAAAATTCGTCAAACTGATCCAGCTCTTTCATGTCGACATGACAGGGGAAGTCTTATCTGGTGGAGAGACTTCTGATTGCTTCAACATCTCCAATGGCGTGAAACAAGGCTGTGTCCTCGCTCCGGTACTATTCAACCTATTTTTCACCCAAGTATTACAACATGCTGTGATGGATCTAGACCTGGGCATCTACATCAAATACCGACTGGATGGCTCACAATTTGACATTCGCCACCTGACTGCAAAAACAAAGACAACAGACTCATCCTGGAAGCTCTCTTTGCAGATGACTGTGCTCTCATGGCCCACCAAGAAAATCATCACCAAACCACTGTGGACAGGTTCTCCACTGCAACAAAACTGTTTGGCCTGACTATCAGCCTCAGCAAAACAGAGGTTCTGTTGCAACCTGCACCAGGGAGGCCAACGAACCAGCCGTGCATTACAGTCGACGGCACGCAGCTTTCTAATGTCAACACTTTCAAGTACCTGGGCAGCACCATCGCCAACGACGGGTCCCTAGACCACGAGATTAATGCCAGGATCCAGAAGGCCAGCCAGGCACTCGGGCGGCTGCGCTGCAAAGTCCTCCAACACAGCGGTGTAAGCACTGCGACGAAGCTCAAAGTGTATAACACAGTGGTCCTCAGCTCGCTCCTGTACGGTTGTGAGACATGGACACTGTACCGGAAGCACATGAAACAGCTGGAGCAATTCCACCAACGCTCCCTCCGGTCAATCATGAGGATCCGATGGCAGGACCGAATCACCAATCAGGAAGTCCTCGACAGAGCCAACTCCACCAGCATCGAAGTCCTGGTCCTCAAAACCCAGCTACGATGGTCTGGACACGTCATCCGCATGGACCCACAGCAAATACCAAGACAGGTATTCTATGGTGAACTGTCAGCTGGACTCGGGAAACAAGGCCGACCAAAGAAAAGATTCAAGGATCAGCTAAAGTCACACTTGAAGTGGGCTGGCATTACACCAAAGCAACTAGAACTCGCTGCCTCTGTCAGAAGCAGCTGGCGAACCCACATTCACCATGCCGCCACCACCTTTGAAGATGAGCGACGTCGACGTCTTGCCGCTGCGCGTGAACGCTGACACCAGGCCACAACCGCACCTCCCGTAACAACTGGCGTCCCAGGCCCCAAGTGCCACAAACTCTGCGCCTCAGCCTTTGGACTCCAAAGCCACATGAGGATACACCATAGATGAAACTGCACAAAGACAATAGTCATTCTCGATCACCGAGAGACTACCACTACTACTACTACCTCTCATGAGTTTCTTTTATCCTCTTAAGGCAGGGATTAAAGAGTCAGGAAGAAAAGACTACAGTGAGGGTTGAGTATGAAAAAAAGCAGAAACCAATATTCTGGTTCACAATCAAAATTCAAAGAAGGGAAAGATTGAAGGCCAAGAAGAAACTTCCATTTGAGGCTAAACCCACACCTAGCTACCAAGCATGCTCAGTAAAAGAATGTGGTAAAGTCACCATGGAGGCCAAACCACTTCTGGTTTGAAAAATGTTGAAAAATAGAAGCTTTGAACAAGTGAATTGGGTTTTCCTAATGACATAACCAAAAGAAAGGCATCTCTCAGGACGTCAGAGCTAGAAGGAAACTTGGGGATTATATAATCATAGATTTAGAGATAGAAAAGACCTTGAAGATCATCTTGTGAAAGCCTCTTAATTTTACAAATGAATTAACAGAGAGGAAGCAAACCACTCAAGATAAACAGTTCATCAGTCACAAAGCTAGAATCCAAACCTGACCTAACATTCTTTCCCCTGCACCAAGTGTGACATCACTCACTTAACAGATCAGGAAATTGACTGCCTTAATTTCCTCAACTTTGAAATGCAAACAAGAATACCCATTTCTCCCTCCTACTTGCCCATATAACAAGGGAAGGAGGACAAGGAGGAAGAGGAGAATGATGAGGAAGAAGATGAGAAAAATGTATGAAGACTGAGTATAGAGACTAATTTGTGAAATATCCTAGAGCATCTGTATCCAACCAGCTTTTCAAATTATCCTCCTTGGAGACCTCTAACAGATCCACCGAGGGTGCCATTGTTCCAAATACCTGGTCTATTTTCTGGAGGTGGTCTCTGCAGTGCCAATTTATGAATGACACAAGAAAACGATTCATCCACAAGCATTAACTAAGTGCCCTGTAGATTACGTTCTACACAATGTGCTAGGTGCTGGGTATACAAAGACAAAAGTGAAGCAACTTGTGTCATCAAAGAACTTAAAATCTAAATGCAGGGGGGTGAGGGGGAGAAAAGGGAGAGCAAAAATAAGGCACTATGTACTTTATAAGATTGCTGTTCTTCATTCCTGGATCACTCTCATTCTCCATCTCTAACCTCTCAGGATTCCAGGCAACTATTTTTTATTTCTTAAAATATATATATATTGACATCTTTTTTTAATTTTATTAGGAGGGGAGGGAAAGAACATGATTCATGCAACCATGGGAAAATATTCTAAATTAATTAATTAAACAAATAAATTTTACTGTTGTATTATGGACTAGTATGAACCTCAGGTCATGAAGAGTTAGAAACAGCTAAATATCAAAAAATACAAAATTTAGTTAAGCTTTTGATTGTCTCACTGGCTACTGGTTTTTCTTTCTTTGACAAGCATTTATTATCCTTCCCTCCTGCTATCCCCCAGTGGACAGATTTTTATAGTGAAAAAATGAAAACCTCCCAGTCTTGGTCTAATTTCTTGGAAAAGCCACATATACTGGGTTCCACTTTTCATCTCTTTTCCTAGACAAAAAGTTTAGAGCAGCTAGGTGGCTGAGCAGATAGAGAGCCAGGCCTAGAGACTGGTGGTCCTGAGTTCAAATCTGGACTCACACACTTCCTAGGTATATGATCTTGAACAAGTCACTCCTCTTCTATCTCAGAACTGATATGAAAACAGAAGGAAAGTTTTTTTTAAAAAGCTCATAACAAATATTTTGTCTAGAAAAACTAATTCTGTTATTATCCACGTATAAAAATGTATGTCATAGTCTTAATCCTTACTCTATCACTTCTTGCCAGGATGTGAATGACTTGTGGAATCTTCAGGCTTCTGCTCCCATGGTTTATCATTGCATTGGTCAAGTTCTAATTTTCTTTTCTTTGTAATGCTATTGTCTAATTCATTCTCTTAGTTTTGGTCGCTTCATAAGTTCATAGATATCAACTCAGTTTCCTGTGAAATTGTCCATTTCTAAACTGGGAAGATTTATGTGAACTGATGCAGAGTGAAATGAGCAGAACCAGGAGAACACTGCACATAGTAACAGAACTATGGGCGATTATCCTGTGAAAACTCAGCTACTCTCAGCAATGCAGTGAATGATCTGGGACAATCCTAAAAGACTTATCACAGGGAATGCTGTCCACCTCCAGAGAAAGAACTGTTGGAGTCAGATGCATGTGAGTCAAAGCATGTTATCTTTCACATCAGTAGATTTACAGGATTGG
The DNA here is from genome assembly GCF_027887165.1 of Monodelphis domestica. Classification (NCBI taxonomy): domain Eukaryota; kingdom Metazoa; phylum Chordata; class Mammalia; order Didelphimorphia; family Didelphidae; genus Monodelphis; species Monodelphis domestica. The sequence goes on along the minus strand of NC_077227.1, from coordinate 700,522,237 downwards.
TTATGTATGACTGCTCTTACAACAATGACCAATATGGAAGCATGTTTTGCATAATAAGAAAAAAATGTTTTTAAAGAAACTGTCCATTTCTTCATTTTTTTTCAGTGTAATAATATTCCATTGCATCCATATGCCACAATTTCCTTAGTAATTCCCCATATATGGATATCCCTTTAGTTTCCAGGTTAGGATCATTATGGAAAGAGGTGCTAAAATATTTGTTTTATATATAAGAAATATTCCTCTTTCTTTGACCTCTTGGGGATATAGCCCTGGTAATGGTATTATTATATCAAAGACTAGGAATAATTTAGTAATTTTGGAATCATAGGTCCAAATTTCTTTTAAGAATATCTTGAACCAATTCACAGTTCTACCAACACCTAGGTGAGACAGGTAGGTGCTGCAGTGGATAGAATATCAAGTCTGGAGGCATAAAGACCTGATTTCAAATGCGATCTCAGACACTTCCTACCTGCATGACCCCAGGCAAGTCACTTAACCTCTGTCTACCTCAATTTCCCCAATTGCAAAATGAGGATAAATAATAGCACTTATTTTAAAGGGTTGCTGTAAAGATAAAATGTATAAAGCATTTAGTATGGTACCTAGCACATAGTAGGTGCTTAATAAATGCTTTTTCTCTTCCCTCTTCATAATCTTCCAATAGCATACACAATAAAGTGTGCCTCTGCAACTGCCCTTGTGAAGAAAATAGAGAATAATAGATTACATAATGTTCTAGTTATTAATCCAAAACTGGTTGAATGGAGAGTCACAAAGGAAAAGTCACTGATGCCAATTTGGAAGGTTATCTCTAATGAACTGTTGGTCAACATTTTTACCAATACTGGGACAAATGCATACAAGGCACATTCACCAGATTTTCAGATGTTATAAACATTGGAGAACTAACTAAAGAGTTGAATGAATGAATGAATGAATGAATGAAGGAGTAGGTGAGTGAGTGAGTGAAAAATTATTAAGCACATACAATGTGCTAAGCATTGTGTGAAGAATTGGGAATATAGCCACAAAAATGATACAGTCCCTGTTCTCAAAAAGTTTACATTCTAATATTAAAAAAAATAGAGTGGAGCTGGAATTGAAAGGGGGAAGTGGATGGATAGAGGGTACAGTGAATGATTTGGTCATCCATCTCAAAAAGCTAGGGCATTGAGCCACAACTACAACTATGTCATTCAAAAAGGTTTATATTCAAAAAGGTTAAGGCTCAAACTTGGATTAAAAATTCATTTCACAAGTATAAAATGGAGAAGACTTGGCTAAACAATAGTTCATATTTATAAAGATCTGTGGACTTTTGGGGAAAGATGGGGAGGGAAGGGAAGAGAAAAGGAAGAAGGGAGAAAAAAGGAGGGGAAAAGAAGAGCAAGGAAGGGACAGAATATTTTTTAAATATTCATAAAAGAAGAAGGATTTCAAAAGGAGATACAGAGAAGCAAGACTGTGTACTACCATGTTAATTTTACTATATTATTTTTTAAACTGTACACAATAGAAAAGCTAAAGTTTCCTAGATAATCCTCTTTGTCTATTCTCTTGACATGTTTGTATTTATTGATGTTTATCAAGTTGATAATAAAAATTGCTTTGTTTGGAAGGATCTTGGCATTTCTTAAAAAATTGAGGCAGTCATAGATTAAGTGACTTTCTCAGGGTCACACAGCTAGCAAATGTCTGAGGCTGGATAGGAACTCAGTTCTAACACTCTACTGTGCCAGCTAGCAGGTGTACCTCTTCCTATGATTGAGACAGTGGATAGCAACAGGACCCTCTGAAAGGACATTCAGATACCACATGAACGGGTCTTCCCTTTGGGTCTGGCCACACAAGTGTCATGTGCAATACTGTTGGTGGAGGTGTGAACTGATATGAACACTCTGGAGAATAATTTCTTGCTATGCCAAAAGCCTATAAAACTATGCATAACCTTTGACCCAGCATTATTGCTACTAGATCTTTCTCTCAAAGAAATCATAGAGAAGGGAAAAGGACCTAAGTGTGTAAAATTATTTATAGCAGCTCTTTGTGACAGCAAAAAAATTGGAAACTGGAAGGTTGTCTGTAAATTGGGGAATGGCTGAAAAAGTTGTGGTATGTGATTGTAATGGAATACTATTTTACCACAAGAATTGATGAATGGGATGATTGCAGAAAAACCTGGCAAGACTTGTATAAATTGATGCAAAGTGAAATGAGCAGAACCAGGAGAACATTGTATACAGTAACAGAAATATTGTACGATGATCAAATATAAAGGAATAAACTTTTTATCAGTCATTCAAGGACCCAAGACAACCCAAGGGACTCATGATCTACTGCCACAGAAATAACTATCAGTATGAATGCAGATCAAACCATGCCATTTCTTGTCTTATTTCCTTTATGAGTTATTTTTACATGTGCATGTCTTCTTTCCCAACATGAAGAATAAGGAAATTTGTAATGCATGACAACCCTGGATTAACTTATATCAGATCGTTTGCCACCTAGGGAGAGAGAGAAGAAGAGGAAGGGAGGGAGAGAATTTGGATTGCCAAAAGTCAGAAAGCAATTGTTAATATATATATATATATATATATATATATATATATATATATATATATATTTCTAAGTGGAATTGAAAAAATAATAAAAAGCAATGAATTGTTTTTTTTAAAAGGGTTCATGTGTTATGCTTTCCTTGGGTTGCCACTTGAGGTTTTGGAAGAGATGGTTTTCCCCTTGTGGATTCAGAGATCCCCAAAGTATGTGTATTGAAAGTACTTTCTTAATCCTTTTCTAATTATTTTACTTTCACAATACATTTTTCCTTCTCTGGCCTGTTACTCCTATCAAGCTGAATGTAGATGACCTTAGAGGTTTACAAATGCATTACGATGGGGTGGTGAGTCTCATGAAATACACTTATTATCCAATAGATGCCTCACTGAGCCCAGTCATCTAATCCAAACCAAGGTGATGGCTTGGTAGCAGCAAAGCTGAAATCACTCTGACAATCCTTCCAAACCAAGTTTCACAGATTCATAGGATAACAGATTTAGAGATCATTTCGATCATCTAATTCTATCCCCTTATTTACAGATGAGAAAAGGGAGAACCAGAGAGACTAAGAGGTCACATAAGTAGTAAGTAACAAAATATGTGGGCTTTGTAAACATCTTAGAAGGAGATAATACATGGAGCTGAGGGAAAGGAGATGGCTACCATTTAAGTTTGACAATTCAGATTATGATCATTCTTTTTCTTTTCTTTTGTTTTTTAAACCCTTACTTTCTTTCCATCCTAGAATCATTATTATGTATCAATTCTAAGGCAAAAAAGCAGTAAGGGCTAGGCAATGGGGATTAAGTGACTTGCCCAGGATCACGTAGCTAGGAAGTGTCTGAGGACAGATTTGAACCCAAATGATCATTCCTAAATGAAAAATATACAAGCCTTATTATTAATTTTTATATATATTTCCATATAACTCAAGACAATCTGTTGATGAATTTAACTCAGACTTTCCAAATGAGAGCCTACCTGTAGGTGGAACCTGAGCACACAATTCGGAATGATAAGGCATTTTGTTTTTTAAAGAAAATTCTGAGCAACCAGAAAACGTGGTTTTTAATGGAAATCTCTTTTCGGCCATGACTACATTACAATTTGAGATCATACCCATCAAGAGGAAATGCCCTATTTAACCTCAAAACAAAGAGGAAGATAGTCAAGAAGCAACTCTCTAGAGTTGTCCAGGATTGTGTGGTAAGTATTTAGAAGGAGAGAATTCTCAGGCAGCCATCTCAGCTAATAGGGTAACTAAAACTTACAGTTGAAGTTGAGAGTCCAGTCAGAAGAGAGGAGAAAGATTTGTCAAGAGAGGGAAAGAGAAAGAAGTGGTTTGTGACATCACCATCCTAGACAAAGCCTGGAAGAGCCTGGAATGAGACCAGCCAGACTATTAGTGCCTTTCCCTCTCAGTGGCCTTCCATCTCCTCTCTGTATACATCTTGAATGTACCTACTTCTTTATAGATTGTCTTTCCATTATAATATAAGCTGCTTGAAGGTAGAAACTAGGGAATTTCGTACCTTTCTTGGAATCTCCAGCACTACAAATAACATTTAATATATGCTCATTAACTGGCTGATCATGAGAACAAATTATGGCCACCATATTTTGTCCTAAGACAAAGGACACTTTAGTGTGGCATCCCCTCCACTTAGGCTCATCATGGCCTGGAGAACTTGAATGCTATGCCAGTAGACTACAAACACCATCAGATCCTACTAATCTGCAAAAGTTTCAAGTACAGAACTAGGCATATAACAAACTTGACTTGCATTGGAAAAACTCATCACGACAGGGTTGGTGATAAAACTTTCAGTCCACAGCAACCCCTTGGAGCTCAGATATGCATCCATGATGGGAATATCTATTACCAATAAAATCACAGGTCCTTGAAGCATTAAAGAAGGGATACACACCCTAGAAGTGGACAAAGCAAAAAGGAGGGGTTTCATGGGAAAGAGACAGATCTGAAAAAGCACCCAAAATAGTCAAAGACCTCAATTTCTTGACATATTTGGATATGCTAAAGGAATGGAGAATAGAAGATTCAGGAACAGGGTAATTTTTTCAATGCTGAAGGGCTATTATCTGGAAAAGGGATGAGATATACTGATTAACCATTGAGGACAACTAGAAACAGTGGATGGAAATTACAAAGAATCATGTGAGG